>NC_086444.1:1100309953-1100389953 GCF_028390025.1 Pseudophryne corroboree | reverse complement strand
AGTCTCTGCTATTGTCACCACCGCCCATAAACGCCTTATCATTAGCCAGATGTTCACAAACCACACATGTAATGGTTTGTATTATGCATATTTTGCTCTCTCACCCCTGATAGACATTGTAGGCTAGGGTTCAGTTGTGGGGTCACACCAGGTAAGGGATGGTGCCCTCATCATTCATTTACCCTCTGGTTGATCCGCCTCTCAGATTTAATGGCCTTCAGAGATAATGATATTTGTATATATAAAACAGAATCTTTCGATATATTAGAAGGTCTAAACATCATTGCTATTATGATTTGGCTGTTTTCAGGGTGGTAGAACACACAGGTTGTTTTTAATGTTTTAAGCTATTACGTGTTGTATTGTAGTTTTGCACAAGAGTCATGATTAGTTTATTAGGCGCACTCTAGCTCAGTTGAGCGCTATATTTATTTGTGTGCCCGTTCAGTAGATTTTATTGTGTCACTAATGTATGTTGTTGTTTATTCCAGGGCTCCCAGCGCGTTGCCATAGGAACCGGCTGACCTGATTGCGTCACTTCCGGCCGGGCCGTGTTGCCGAAACCGGAAGTGCGGGATGTGAGACGCCGGGGCACTCCGTGGTCCACGCAGCTGAGAGTCATGATTGTGGGGGTAAGTGGGGTTTATCATGCTATATATTCACTGTGTATGCACTGTTTTGTTGTCTGAGGAAGGGGATGTGTCCCCGAAACGTCACCTGTTGTTTCCAATAAACACTTCACGGAGTGGAGTTTGTTCAACATTGTTTGCAAGCCTGTGAGTGCCACCTGTTTCTTCTTACTGTATGTGGGTGGACTAGCATGTCCACAAGGAAGTGCACCTCAGCCAGTTACCAGGAGGAGTGCCGGGGCAAATTCTGGATATATATATATACACTGTGTACACTGTGAGTGTGTGTATGTATGTGTATATATTAGTGATGTGCACCGGAAATTTTTCGGGTTTTGTGTTTTGGTTTTGGGTTCGGTTCCGCGGCCGTGTTTTGGGTTCGAACGCGTTTTGGCAAAACCTCACTGAATTTTTTTTGTCGGATTCGGGTGTGTTTTGGATTCGGGTGTTTTTAAAAAAAAAAACCTAAAAAACAGCTTAAATCATTGAATTTGGGGGTCATTTTGATCCCATAGTATTATTAACCTCAATAACCATAATTTACACTCATTTACAGTCTATTCTAAACACCTCACACCTCACAATATTATTTTTAGTCCTAAAATTTGCACCGAGGACGCTGGATGGCTAAGCTAAGCAACCCAAGTGGCCGACACAAACACCTGGCCCATCTAGGAGTGGCACTGCAGTGTCAGGCAGGATTGCCCTTCCAAAAAATACTCCCCAAACAGCACATGACGCAAAGAAGAAAAAAAAGAGGCGCAATGAGGTAGCTGTGTGAGTAAGCTAAGCGACCCTAGTGGCCGACACAAACACCTGGCCCATCTAGGAGTGGCACTGCAGTGTCAGGCAGGATGGCCCTTCCAAAAAATACTCCCCAAACAGCACATGACGCAAAGAAGAAAAAAAAGAGGCGCAATGAGGTAGCTGTGTGAGTAAGCTAAGCGACCCTAGTGGCCGACACAAACACCTGGCCCATCTAGGAGTGGCACTGCAGTGTCAGGCAGGATGGCCCTTCCAAAAAATACTCCCCAAACAGCACATGACGCAAAGAAAAATGAAAGAAAAAAGAGGTGCAAGAAGGAATTGTCCTTGGGCCCTCCCACCCACCCTTATGTTGTATAAACAGGACATGCACACTTTAACCAACCCATCATTTCAGCGACAGGGTCTGCCACACGACTGTGACTGAAATGACTGGTTGGTTTGGGCCCCCACCAAAAAAGAAGCAATCAATCTCTCCTTGCACAAACTGGCTCTACAGAGGCAAGATGTCCACCTCATCATCATCATCGTCCGATTCATCACCCCTTTCACTGTGTACATCCCCCTCCTCACAGATTATTAATTCGTCCCCACTGGAATCCACCATCTCAGATCCCCGTGTACTTTCTGGAGGCAATTGCTGCTGGTGAATGTCTCCATGGAGTAATTGATTATAATTCATTTTAATGAACATCATCTTCTCCACATTTTCTGGAAGTAGCCTCGTACGCCGATTGCTGACAAGGTGAGCGGCTGCACTAAACACTCTTTCAGAGTACACACTGGAGGGAGGGCAACTTAGGTAGAATAAAGCCAGTTTGTGCAAGGGCCTCCAAATTGCCTCTTTTCCCTGCCAGTATACGTACGGACTGTCTGACGTGCCTACTTGGATGCGGTCACTCATATAATCCTCCACCATTCTTTCAATGGTGAGAGAATCATATGCAGTGACAGTAGACGACATGTAAGTAATCGTTGGCAGGTCCTTCAGTCCGGACCAGATGTCAGCATCAGCAGTCGCTCCAGACTGCCCTGCATCACCGCCAGCGGGTGGGCTCGGAATTCGTAGCCTTTTCCTCGCACCCCCAGTTGCGGGAGAATGTGAAGGAGGAGATGTTGACAGGTCGCGTTCCGCTTGACTTGACAATTTTCTCACCAGCAGTTCTTTGAACCCCTGCAGACTTGTGTCTGCCGGAAAGAGAGATCCAACGTAGGTTTTAAATCTAGGATCGAGCACGGTGGCCAAAATGTAGTGCTCTGATTTCAACAGAGAAAAAACCGAAGACTGCTTCTACAGCGCCTCAATTGCAGGAGGCTAATAATCAAATTACCCTGATACATGCGCGGCTGAAAAACACTATGTGGGTGTTTGGTTGGAGAATATAGAATATTCCTTTGAGAAAGTCACGGGTCACGTGACGAAACTAGTTAGGCCACGCCTCCTGTCTGCACACCTGCCGAGGTATCCGATTTGAAAGCATCAGCGGGTTTGTTCTCCCCGCAAGCCGTCCTTCATCTCCACAGAGATCCCAGAATAGCCACGGATCTGAATTCTTGAGCCGCCCGTATCAACATACGGCTCCCCGTCAGCCGGATAAACCAGCACACGGCTAATACTTTACAGTGAATCCACGGCTCCCTCTCCCCTGCGGCATTCGCACAGTGGGCATTGCAGGACACATCGCCGAGGACGCTCGGCTTTGGACCAGCCCACCTAAGGAGAGGTAATTGAACAATAAATAACACTGGATCACTCCCTCAATTTATTATTATGGGATGTCTACTGCACTGATCATTCACTTCCAATATTAACCTTACGGCTACTACCATCTATTGCTTTCCAACAAACAGCTGGACTTTATTTCCTTTTGTGGACTTCTATATAGAGAACTGACACAATTTGGTGTCTGTTTAAACGGATAAACTGAGTCAAGGTGTGCCTTTTTATATCCAACAATTTAATGTCATCTTTTACTGCTATTTTATGCTTTTTCATTAATAAATCAATTTATATACATACATCGGTTCTCCTAAAATTGTACTGTCCTTTCCCTGATACTTTGCGCAGCTGATTTTGTCTGTTTCTCTGATTTCAACAGATTGACCACACGTGAATCCTGGTTAAGCGAATGAAGAGCTCCATCCACAAGTCCTACATGCCTAGCGGAATCGCTCTGTTTTAGCTCCTCCTTCAATGCCTCCAGCTTCTTCTGCAAAAGCCTGATTAGGGGAATGACCTGACTCAGGCTGGCAGTGTCTGAACTGACTTCACGTGTGGCAAGTTCAAAGGGCAGCAGAACCTTGCACAACGTTGAAATCATTCTCCACTGCGCTTGAGACAGGTGCATTCCACCTCCTTTGCCTATATCGTGGGCAGATGTATAGGCTTGAATGGCCTTTTGCTGCTCCTCCATCCTCTGAAGCATATAGAGGGTTGAATTCCACCTCGTTACCACCTCTTGCTTCAGATGATGGCAGGGCAGGTTCAGGTTCTTTTGGTGGTGCTCCAGTCTTCTGTACGCGGTGCCTGCACGCCGAAAGTGGCCCGCAATTCTTCTGGCCACCGGCAGCATCTCTTGCACGCCCCTGTCGTTTTTTAAATAATTCTGCACCACCAAATTCAAGGTATGTGCAAAACATGGGACGTGCTGGAATTTGCCCAGATGTAATGCACGCACGCACAATATTGCTGGCGTTGTCCGATGCCACAAATCCCCAGGAGAGTCCAATTGGGGTAAGCCATTCTGCGATGATCTTCCTCAGTTGCCGTAAGAGGTTTTCAGCTGTGTGCGTATTCTGGAAAGCGGTGATACAAAGCGTAGCCTGCCTAGGAACGAGTTGGCGTTTGCGAGATGCTGCTACTGGTGCCGCCGCTGCTGTTCTTGCAGCGGGAGGCAATACATCTACCCAGTGGGCTGTCACAGTCATGTAGTCTTGAGTCTGCCCTGCTCCACTTGTCCACATGTCCGTGGTTAAGTGGACATTGGGTACAACTGCATTTTTTAGGACACTGTGGAGTCTTTTTCTGACGTCCGTGTACATTCTCGGTATCGCCTGCCTAGAGAAGTGGAACCTAGATGGTATTTGGTAACGGGGGCACACTACCTCAAGAAATTGTCTAGTTCCCTGTGAACTAACGGCGGATACCGGACGCACGTCTAACACCAACATAGTTGTCAAGGCCTCAGTTATCCGCTTTGCAACAGGATGACTGCTGTGATATTTCATCTTCCTCGCAAAGGACTGTTGGACAGTCAATTGCTTACTGGAAGTAGTACAAGTGGTCTTCCGACTTCCCCTCTGGGATGACGATCGACTCCCAGCAGCAACAACAGCAGCGCCAGCAGCAGTAGGCGTTACACTCAAGGATGCATCGGAGGAAACCCAGGCAGGAGAGGACTCGTCAGACTTGCCAGTGACATGGCCTGCAGGACTGTTGGCTTTCCTGGGTAAGGAGGAAATTGACACTGAGGGAGTTGGTGGTGTGGTTTGCGCGAGCTTGGTTACAAGAGGAAGGGATTTACTGGTCAGTGGACTGCTTCCGCTGTCGCCCAAAGTTTTTGAACTTGTCACTGACTTATTATGAATGCGCTGCAGGTGACGTATAAGGGAGGATGTTCCGAGGTGGTTAACGTCCTTACCCCTACTTATTACAGCTTGACAAAGGCAACACACGGCTTGACACCTGTTGTCTGCATTTCTGTTGAAATACTTCCACACTGAAGAGCTGATTTTTTTGGTATTTTCACCAGGCATGTCAATGGCCATATTCCTCCCACGGACAACAGGTGTCTCCCCGGGTGCCTGACTTAAACAAACCACCTCACCATCAGAATCCTCCTTGTCAATTTCCTCAGCGCCAGCAACACCCATATCCTCATCCTGGTGTACTTCAACACTGACATCTTCAATTTCACTATCAGGAACTGGACTGCGGGTGCTCCTTTCAACACTTGCAGGGGGCGTGCAAATGATGGAAGGCGCAAGCTCTTCCCGTCCAGTGTTGGGAAGGTCAGGCATCGCAACCGACACAATTGGACTCTCCTTTGGGATTTGGGATTTCGAAGAACGCACAGTTCCTTGCTTTGCTTTTGCCGCAAGTCTTTTCTTTTTTCTAGCGAGAGGATGAGTGCTTCCATCCTCATGTGAAGCTGAACCACTAGCCATGAACATAGGCCAGGGCCTCAGCCGTTCCTTGCCACTCCGTGTCGTAAATGGCATATTGGCAAGTTTACGCTTCTCCTCAGACGCTTTTAATTTTGATTTTTGGGTAATTTTTTTACTGATCTTTTGTGTTTTGGATTTTACATGCTCTGTACTATGACATTGGGCATCGGCCTTGGCAGACGACGTTGATGGCATTTCATCGTCTCGGCCATGACTAGTGGCAGCAGCTTCAGCACGAGGTGGAAGTGGATCTTGATCTTTCCCTATTTTTTTAACCTCCACATTTTTGTTCTCCATATTTTGCGCACAACTAAAAGCCACCACAGGTATACAATGTAGATGGATGGATAGTATAGTATTACTTATACTTATGGACGACGAGTGCACTGACGACACAGAGGTAGGTACAGCCGTGGCCTACCGTACTGCTGCTTAGTGCTTATATATAAATATAATATACTGTATAACGGACCTGGTGGACAGTGTCAGCAGACTGCTAAACTAGTATGAAGAAAGAAAAAAAAAACACCACAGGTATACAATGTAGATGGATGGATAGTATAGTATTACTTATACTTATGGACGACGAGTGCACTGACGACACAGAGGTAGGTACAGCCGTGGCCTACCGTACTGCTGCTTAGTGCTTATATATATGATATACTGTATAACAGACCTGGTGGACACTGTCAGCAGACTGCTAAACAAACTAGTATGAAGAAAGAAAAAAAAAACACCACAGGTATACAATGTAGATGGATGGATAGTATAGTATTACTTATACTTATGGACAACGAGTGCACTGACGACACAGAGGTAGGTACAGCCGTGGCCTACCGTACTGCTGCTTAGTGCTTATATATAAATATAATATACTGTATAACGGACCTGGTGGACAGTGTCAGCAGACTGCTAAACTAGTATGAAGAAAGAGAAAAAAACCACCACAGGTATACAATGTAGATGGATGGATAGTATAGTATTACTTATACTTATGGACGACGAGTGCACTGACGACACAGAGGTAGGTACAGCCGTGGCCTACCGTACTGCTGCTTAGTGCTTAATTATATATATAATATACTGTATAACGGTCGGACCTGGTGGACACTGTCAGCAGACTGCTAAACAAACTAGCATGAAGAAAGAAAAAAAAAACACCACAGTGTTTTTCAGGCAGACAAACGTATACTGGACTGGTGGTCACTGTCAGCAAAACTGTGCACTGTACTCCTGCTATAACTGCTCCCCAGTCCCCACAATTAGGCAGTGTGAGCAGTGCACTCAGCACAGATATATCATGCAGCAGTGCAGCACACTGAGTGAGCACAGATATGGTGGAGCGTTTTTTTTCAGGCAGAGAAACAACGGATTAAACTCAAAACCCTGCACTGTACTCCCTAACAGCTGCTCCCCGTCCCCAATCCTCCCCACAATTAAAACTAAGTCACTCAGTTTTTTTTTTCTTCTAATACAGCGGAGAGGACGCCAGCCACGTCCTCTCCCTATCAATCTCAATGCACGTGTGAAAATGGCGGCGACGCGCGGCTCCTTATATAGAATCCGAGTCTCGCGAGAATCCGACAGCGGGATGATGACGTTCGGGCGCGCTCGGGTTAACCGAGCAAGGCGGGAGGATCCGAGTCGCTCGGACCCGTGTAAAAAAAAGGTGAAGTTCGGGCGGGTTCGGATTCCGAGGAACTGAACCCGCTCATCACTAGTATATATATATATATACTTATATATATATACTGTGTGTGTGTGTGTGTGTGTGTGTGTGTGTATATATATATATATGTATATATATATATATACACACACACACACACACACACACACACACACACACACACACACACACACACACGCAACCCAGAGCCTATGTTTAAATTGAATACATAACTTTAAAAAAAAAATAAACAGCCCATCCTGACCTTACAGACAGGACTAGAGCCTGTCTCTTCATCCGGCCAGTAGTATACACGCGCTGGCAGAGAGCTTCCTTCTTTCCTGCAGCCTGCGTGCTCAGCCAGTCACTGAGCAGCAGGCTGCAGCGTCAAACACTATTGGGCAGCTGAGCCGTCGCTCAGCAACAGCCCAGGAAGCTCTCTGCGGCGCCGGCGGCTGTGTGAGCGGCGGCTGCTGCTGGGCAGATAGTGGGGAGGGGAGCGCAGTGAGGTGCCGCAGATCGGATCGGATTACAGATCCGATCTGTGGCGCGTGACGGGGGGCCCTTTCAGACAGGGGGGCCCGGGGTACTTAACCCCGGAGCCCCCCCCTTAATCCGGCTCTGTTTCCACCATGGCTCTACCTGTGCAACCCGTACTTGCGTGGGTTTCCTCCAGGTACTCCAGTTTCCTCCCACAATCCAAAAATATACTGATAGGTTGATTGGCTCCCAACAAAATTAACCCTAGCGTGAATGTGTGTGTGTACATGTGGTAGGGAATTTAGGGGTCTATTTACTAAGCCTTGGATGGAGATAAAGTGGACCGATATAAATGACAAGCCAATCAGCTCCTAACTACCATGTCACAGACTGGGTCGGAAAAATGACAGTTAGGAGCCTTTTGGCTGGTACTTTATCTCTGTTCACTTTATCTCCATCCAGTGCTTAGTAAATAGCCCCCATAGATTGTAAGCTCCACTGGGGCAGGGACTGATGTGAATGGCCAAATATTCTCTGTAAAGCGCTGCAGAATATATGTGCGCTATATAAATGACTGGTAATAAATAAATCAGACAAACCTTAATACCATAAATCAGGGGTTCTCAACTCCAGCCCTCAATTACCACCAACAGACATGTTACGTGGATGTCTTTAATCATGCACAGGTTAGTCAATTTATTTTGCTGGGTCAGTAATTATCCCACCCACTTCCATAGATATATATCCTCCAAACATGATTTGTTGGAGAAAACTTGAGGGTTGAGGTTGCGAACCACTGCCATAAATAATGCTTAATGCTAATATGGCCGCCACTGTTTAAAATCACTTGGTTCTTGTCCAGTCTGTAAATAAAGTAACTAAAATGAAGGGTCAAATAATACAGTGGTGCCAGCAAAGGACTTAGTGGTGTAGTCTGCTGCACAGTAATGATGTAATGGATCCTGCAAGACAGGGCTTTGGGGGCCGCCCAAGCTAAGGAGACTGTGGTTGGCGGGAAAAAGAGACTAGATAGCAGCAGGAGAACGAAAGAGTGGAAAGGAAAGGTGCAGCCACTGAGGTGAAAGCATAACAGCTGGAGGCCAAGCCAGAGCTGAGGGACAGAGAAGAGTAGCAACAGAAAACAGAGTCAGCGTGGTGGCAGTGGAGGGGGAAGAGGGGGCGGGGGGTTGGGGCAGATATAGGAGCCCCCAGAGAGAGACTCCATATCTGCCCTTGATCCTTGATGTAGGCAGCGTTTTATCTGTAGTCAGTCAACACTTGGAAAGCAGACAGGTTATGATCCTACGAATTGATAATTCAGGTGAAGGCTGTCAGTGGCAACTACACAAGCCAGTCAGAGATTGATCGCAGCAGCAAATTTGTTAGCAGTTGAGCAAAACCATGGGGGTCATTCAGACCTGAACGCTCGCTGCAGTTCTTTGCAGCGCTGCGTTCAGGTCAGAACTGCACATGCGTCGGCGCATGGCTGACAGCCAACGGCTGTCATTGCTTAGCGATCGCCTCTGCCTGATTGACGGGCAGAGGAGGTCGCTGGATGGGAGGGGGCGGAACGGCGGCGTTTGGCCGCCATTTTGTGGGCGTGGTCCAGCCAACGCAGGCGTGGTGGACTGTGCGGAGGGGCGGGCCTCAGCAGCTGCGTGACTTCACACGCAGCCGCTGCGACCCAGGGCAGCAACGAGTAACTCCCGACCAGCCGCAGGAGCTGCACTGGCTGGGAGTTACTCTACAAGTACAAAAGCATTGCCGCTTTGCGATGCTTTTGTACTTGTGCGGGGCAGACTAGCCCTGTGCTGGGTGTCCCCCCGCATGTCAGTGTAAGTGATCGTAGCTGTGCAAAATTTAGCACAGCTATGATCAGGTCGCAATGACCCCCCATGTGCACTGCAGGTGTGGTAGATACAACATTTGCAGAGAGAGTTAGATTTTGGGCGGGTTATTTTGTTTCTGTGCAGGGTAAATACTGGCTGCTTTATTTTTACACTGCAATTTAGATTTCAGTTTCAACGCACCCCACCCAAATCTAACTCTCTCTGGACGTTATATCTGCCCGCCCTCCCCCTCCTTGCAGTGCACATATTTTTGTCCAACTGCTAACAAATTTGCTGCTGCAATCAATTCTGAATTAGGCCCCATAGATGTTGGTTAATGTCAAGTGGCTTGAGATGGCACTGGAGATGTAGGAGCAATTGAGTGCTCTGAAAGTGTGGGTGATGAGCTTACACTGTAGGGGAAGAGGAGCCAGTGAAGGAGTTGAAGGAAAGGAGGTTGAATCAGAGCACTGAAATAGGAAGACAAAGTACAGCAACACTGAGGATAAATATACTGAAAGGGAGAGAGGAAGACCAGCGAGTAGGTTACAGAAGTACCTTGAACCCGGAACTCTGCTGGATCAGTGAGGACAGGGTCAATACTAGATTAAAATAAAAACACAATAACAAAATTCAGCATATACAAAAAAATCTTCTTATTTATTAAAATAATCTGAAAAAATGTCTACCATTACAGGGTGAGACTCCAAATTTGATAAATAAACTGTTTATTACAGTCAACTATCAGTCCACTTAGCTTTTTCAATAGTATTCTGGAGAAAGCAGCTACACCCAATATATGTCACTGAAATGCTATGCGTTACAGACAATACGTTTGATATTACAACATATTAAAATTCTGACTATACTGCTAAATAATAATATACCTGTGACAAAACCACATTTATTCTAGTAGGTCCATAATGTGTCTATACAATACATTTAAACAACAAGAACACACAATGTAAACCCTAAAGTTTCAGAGTTAGGGCTCATTTAATATGCTTGTTATCACTCGTCACTAATCTTAATTTATCATAGTGGATCAAGCTAGATGCCATGGCAGTGCTGTAGAATCCCATTCCCTCTTATGTCTGTCTGATTCCAGAGTCAAAGGTGCCATAAAGGAGAAGAGAAAACGGTGACCATACCTCTACACAGAGAGCCATTCAAATTTACAAGAAGTGTCACCCAACAGAAAAGACCTCATGAAAGGCCTGAGCTGAGGGTATTTACAATATGTTTGGGAACAGCAATTAGGGTTAGTACAGTACATGACTCTTCAAAGGAGAGCATCAACCCACGGATTATCAAGTCTCCAGCAAAACAGATACCAAAGTTTTATCCTCTGCTTGAGAAAAACACTGGCCCTCATTCCGAGTTGATCGGTCGCAAGGCGAATTTAGCAGAGTTACACACGCTAAGCCGCCGCCTACTGGGAGTGAATCTTAGCTTCTTAAAATTGCGACCGATGTATTCGCAATATTGCGATTACTAACTACTTAGCAGTTTCAGAGTAGCTCCAGACCTACTCTGCCTGTGCGATCAGTTCAGTGCTTGTCGTTCCTGGTTGACGTCACAAACACACCCAGCGTTCGCCCAGGCACTCCCACCGTTTCTCCGGCCACTCCTGCGTTTTTTCCGGAAACGGTAGCGTTTTCAGCCACACGCCCCTGAAACGCCGTGTTTCCGCCCAGTAACACCCATTTCCTGTCAATCACATTACGATCGCCGGAGCGAAGAAAAAGCCGTGAGTAAAAATACTTTCTTCATAGTAAAGTTACTTGGCGCAGTCGCAGTGCGAACATTGCGCATGCGTACTAAGCGGATTTTCACTGCGATGCGATGAAAAATACCGAGCGAACAACTCGGAATGAGGGCCACTATGCGGGTGGGAGGGGGCTGATGAATTAATGCTATGCCTTAGTGGCATAATAGCTAGAGGTGACAGTGAGAGGCTTCCCTGATCTTTACATCGAATTATAAAGTAGGGAAGGATTTGATGAGGGCAAGTCTGAGTACCAAGGTCAGGCAACAAACATATGAAAGAGA
This sequence comes from Pseudophryne corroboree, assembly GCF_028390025.1. Classification (NCBI taxonomy): domain Eukaryota; kingdom Metazoa; phylum Chordata; class Amphibia; order Anura; family Myobatrachidae; genus Pseudophryne; species Pseudophryne corroboree. The sequence continues at coordinate 1,100,378,362 of NC_086444.1, read as the reverse complement.
TAGGAGTTTATAAGAGTGGATTCAGGGCCTAATTCAGATCTGTATGCAAACTAGTGATGAGCGGGTTCGGTTCCTCGGAATCCGAACCCCCCCCCGAACTTCACCCTTTTTACACGGGTCCGAGGCATACTCGGATTCTCCCGTATGGCTCGGTTAACCCGAGCGCGCCCGAACGTCATCATCCCGCTGTCGGATTCCCGCGAGATTCGGATTCTATATAAGGAGCCGCGCGTCGCCGCAATTTGTCACTCGTGCATTGGAAATGATAGTGAGAGGACGTGGCTGGCGTCCTCTCACTTTGTTTCAGGGGGCTGCAGTGCAAATATCTTTATTCTGGGGACCAGCAGTATTATATAGGAGGAGTACAGTCAGTGCAGAGTTTTGCTGACCAGTGACCACCAGTATTATACGTTCTCTGCCTGAAAAACGCTCCATATCTGTGCTGCATTGTAGTATATAGTAGGAGTACAGTGCATAATTTTGCTGACCACCAGTATATAATATATAGGAGTATGGTACAGAAGGCCACTGCTCTACCTACCTCTGTGTCGTCAAGTATACTATCCATCCATACCTGTGGTGCATTTCAGTTTTGCACAGTTTGCTGACCACCAGTATATAATATATAGCAGGACGGTACAGTAGGCCACTGCTCTACCTACCTCTGTGTCGTCAAGTATACTATCCATCCATACCTGTGGTGCATTTCAGTTTTGCACAGTTTGCTGACCACCAGTATATAATATATAGCAGTACGGTACAGTAGGCCACTGCTCTACCTACCTCTGTGTCGTCAAGTATACTATCCATCCATACCTGTGGTGCATTTCAGTTTTGCACAGTTTGCTGACCACCAGTATATAATATATAGCAGTACGGTACAGTAGGCCACTGCTCTACCTACCTCTGTGTCATCAAGTATACTATCCATCCATACCTGTGGTGCATTTCCGTTTTGCACAGTTTGCGGACCACCAGTATATAATATATAGCAGTACGGTACAGTAGGCCACTGCTCTACCTACCTCTGTGTCATCAAGTATACTATCCATCCATACCTGTGGTGCATTTCCGTTTTGCACAGTTTGCTGACCACCAGTATATAATATATAGCAGTACGGTACAGTAGGCCACTGCTCTACCTACCTCTGTGTCATCAAGTATACTATCCATCCATACCTGTGGTGCATTTCAGTTTTGCACAGTTTGCTGACCACCAGTATATAATATATAGCAGTACGGTACAGTAGGCCACTGCTCTACCTACGTCTGTGTCGTCAAGTATACTATCCATCCATACCTGTGGTGCATTTCAGTTTTGCACAGTTTGCTGACCACCAGTATATAATATATAGCAGTACGGTACAGTAGGCCACTGCTCTACCTACCTCTGTGTCGTCAAGTATACTATCCATCCATACCTGTGGTGCATTTCCGTTTTGCACAGTTTGCTGACCACCAGTATATAATATATAGCAGTACGGTACAGTAGGCCACTGCTCTACCTACCTCTGTGTCATCAAGTATACTATCCATCCATACCTGTGGTGCATTTCAGTTTTGCACAGTTTGCTGACCACCAGTATATAATATATAGCAGTACGGTACAGTAGGCCACTGTTCTACCTACCTCTGTGTCGTCAAGTATACTATCCATCCATACCTGTGGTGCATTTCAGTTTTGCACAGTTTGCTGACCACCAGTATATAATATATAGCAGTACGGTACAGTAGGCCACTGCTCTACCTACCTCTGTGTCGTCAAGTATACTATCCATCCATACCTGTGGTGCATTTCAGTTGTGCGCAGCATATATAGTAGTAGGCCATTGCTATTGATACTGGCATATAATTCCACACATTAAAAAATGGAGAACAAAAATGTGGAGGGTAAAATAGGGAAAGATCAAGATCCACTTCCACCTCGTACTGAAGCTGCTGCCACTAGTCATGGCCGAGACGATGAAATGCCATCAACGGCGTCTGCCAAGGCCAATGCCCAATGTCATAGTAGAGAGCATGTAAAATCCAAAAAACAAAAGTTCAGTAAAATGACCCAAAAATCTAAATGAAAAGCGTCTGAGGAGAAGCGTAAACTTGCCAATATGCCATTTACGACACGGAGTGGCAAGGAACGGCTGAGGCCCTGGCCTATGTTCATGGCTAGTGGTTCAGCTTCACATGAGGATGGAAGCACTCATCCTCTCGCTAGAAAAATGAAAAGACTTAAGCTGGCAAAAGCACAGCAAAGAACTGTGCGTTCTTCTAAATCACAAATCCCCAAGGAGAGTCCAATTGTGTCGGCTGCGATGCCTGACCTTCCCAACACTGGACGGGAAGAGGTGGCGCCTTCCACCATTTGCACGCCCCCTGCAAGTTCTGGAAGGAGCACCCGCAGTCCAGTTCCTGATAGTCAAATTGAAGATGTCACTTTTGAAGTACACCAGGATGAGGATATGGGTGTTGCTGGCGCTGAGGAAATTGACAAGGAGGATTCTGATGGTGAGGTGGTTTGTTTAAGTCAGGCACCCGGGGAGACACCTGTTGTCCGTGGGACGAATATGGCCATTGGCATGCCTGGTCAAATTACAAAAAAAAATCACCTCTTCGGTGTGGAATTATTTTAACACAAATGCGGACAACAGGTGTCAAGCCGTGTGTTGCCTTTGTCAAGCTGTAATAAGTAGGGGTAAGGACGTTAACCACCTCGGAACATCCTCCCTTATACGTCACCTGCAGCGCATTCATCATAAGTCAGTGACAAGTTCAAAAACTTTGGACGACAGCGGAAGCAGTCCACTGACCACTAAATCCCTTCCTCTTGTAACCAAGGTCCTGCAAACCACACCACCAACTCCCTCAGTGTCAATTTCCTCCTTACACAGGAAAGCCAATAATCCTGCAGGCCATGTCACTGGCAAGTCTGACGAGGCCTCTCCTGCCTGGGATTCCTCCGATGCATCCTTGAGTGTAACGCCTACTGCTGCTGGCGCTGCTGTTGTTGCTGCTGGGAGTCGATCGTCATCCCAGAGGGGAAGTCGGAAGACCACTTGTACTACTTCAGTAAGCAATTGACTGTCCAACAGTCCTTTGCGAGGAAGATGAAATATCACAGCAGTCATCCTGCTGCAAAGCGGATAACTCAGGCCTTGGCAGCCTGGGCGGTGAGAAACGTGTTTCCGTTATCCACCGTTAATTCACAGGCAACTACAGACTTGATTGAGGTACTGTGTCCCCGGTACCAAATACCATCTAGGTTCCATTTCTCTAGGCAGGCGATACCGAAAATGTACACAGACCTCAGAAAAAGAGTCACCAGTGTCCTAAAAAATGCAGTTGTACCCAATGTCCACTTAACCACAGATATGTGGACAAGTGGAGCAGGGCAGACTCAGAACTATATGACTGTGACAGCCCACTGGGTAGATGTATTGCCTCCCGCAGCAAGAACAGCAGCGGCGGCACCAGTAGCAGCATCTCGCAAACGCCAACTCGTTCCTAGGCAGGCTACGCTTTGTATCACCGGTTTCCAGAAGAGGCACACAGCTGACAACCTCTTACGGAAACTGAGGAACATCATCGCAGAATGGCTTACCCCAAATGGACTCTCCTGGGGATTTGTGACATCGGACAATGCCAGCAATATTGTGCGTGCATTACATCTGGGCAAATTCCAGCACGTCCCATGTTTTGCACATACATTGAATTTGGTGGTGCAGAATTATTTAAAAAACGACAGGGGCGTGCAAGAGATGCTGTCGGTGGCCCGAAGAATTGCGGGCCACTTTCGTCATTCAGCCACCGCCTGCCGAAGACTGGAGCACCAGCAAACAGTCCTGAACCTGCCCTGTCATCATCTGAAGCAAGAGGTGGTAACGAGGTGGTATTCAACCCTCTATATGCTTCAGAGGATGGAGGAGCAGCAAAAGGCCATTCAAGCCTATACATCTGCCTACGATATAGGCAAAGGAGGGGGAATGCACCTGACTCAAGAGCAGTGGAGAATGATTTCAATGTTGTGCAAGGTTCTGCAACCCTTTGAACTTGCCACACGTGAAGTCAGTTCAGACACTGCCAGCCTGAGTCAGGTCATTCCCCTCATCAGGCTTTTGAAGAAGAAGCTGGAGACATTGAAAGAGGATCTAAAACAGAGCGATTCCGCTAGGCATGTGGGACTTGTGGATGGAGCCCTTAATTCGCTTAACCAGGATTCACGGGTGGTCAATCTGTTGAAATCAGAGCACTACATTTTGGCCACCGTGCTCGATCCTAGATTTAAAACCTACGTTGGATCTCTCTTTCCGGCAGACACAAGTCTGCAGAGGTTCAAACACCTGCTGGTGAGAAAATTGTCAAGTCAAGCGGAACGTGACCCGTCAACAGCTGCTCCTTCACATTCTCCCGCAACTGGGGGTGCGAGGAAAAGGCTAAGAATTCCGAGCCCACCCGCTGGCGGTGATGCAGGGAAGTCTGGAGCGAGTGCTGATATCTGGTCCGGACTGAAGGACCTGCCAACGATTACTGACATGTCGTCTACTGTCACTGCATATGATTCCCTCACCATTGAAAGAATGGTGGAGGATTATATGAGTGACCGCATCCAAGTAGGCACGTCAGACAGTCCGTATGTATACTGGCAGGAAAAAGAGGCAATTTGGAGGCCCTTGCAGAAACTGGCTTTATTCTACCTAAGTTGCCCTCCCTCCAGTATGTACTCCGAAAGAGTGTTTAGTGCAGCCGCTCACCTTGTCAGCAATCGGCGTACGAGGTTACTTCCAGAAAATGTGGAGAAGATGATGTTCATCAAAATGAATTATAATCAATTCCTCCGTGGAGACATTCACCAGCAATTGCCTCCAGAAAGTACACAGGGACCTGACATGGTGGATTCCAGTGGGGACGAATTAATAATCTGTGAGGAGAGGGATGTACACAGTGAAAGGGGTGAGGAATCGGACGATGAGGAGGAGGTGGACATCTTGCCTCTGTAGAGCCAGTTTGTGCAAGGAGAGATTGATTGCTTCTTTTTTGGTGGGGGCCCAAACCAACCAGTCACAGTTGTGTGGCAGACCCTGTCGCTGAAATGATGGGTTCGTTAAAGTGTGCATGTCCTGTTTATACAACATAAGGGTGGGTGGGAGGGCCCAAGGACAATTCCATCTTGCACCTCTTTTTTCTTTCATTTTTCTTTGCATCATGTGCTGTTTGGGGACTATTTTTTTCTGCCTGACACTGCAGTGCCACTCCTAGATGGGCCAGGTGTTTGTGTCGGCCACTTGTGTCGCTTAGCTTAGCCATCCAGCGACCACAGTGCACTTCTTTTTTTCTTTGCATCATGTGCTGTTTGGGGACTATTTTTTAAATCGACCATCCTGTCTGACACTGCAGTGCCACTCCTAGATAGGCCAGGAGTTTGTGTCGGCCACTTGGGTCGCTTAGCTTAGCCATCCAGCGACCTCGGTGCAAATTTTAGGACTAAAAATAATATTGTGAGGTGTGAGGTGTTCAGAATAGACTGGAAATGAGTGAAAATTATGGTTATTGAGGTTAGTAATACTATGGGATCAAAATGACCCCCAAATTCTATGATTTAAGCTGTTTTTGAGGGTTTTTTGTAAAAAAACACCCGAATCCAAAACACACCCGAATCCGACAAAAAAATTGCAGGGAGGTTTTGCCAAAACGCGTCTGAATCCAAAACACGGCCGCGGAACCGAATCCAAAACCAAAACACAAAACCCGAAAAATGTCCGGTGCACATCACTAATTGCAAACCCTTTGGTTTACGTACAAATCCAATGGTTGTGGGGCTGCACAGGTGCAAGACCCGTTCTGCACATGTGGCTTAACCCCATCCCCCATGGCAGTGGCGGATCCAGGGAGGGGGGCACTCTGACCCGTGCCCCCCCTGTTATTTGTGGCCTCCGTCCCCCGTCTCCTCCCGGTGCCGCACAGGGAGATGACGGGCGCCCGCTGAGTTTGTGTTACCAGCGGGCGCCCGTCTCCCTGCACAGCAGCAGCCGGAGGCAGGAGCTCAGTACTGAGCTCCGGCTTCTGCCGCTGTCACTGTGCGGCGTGCGCTATGGGAGAGACGTCAGTCATGACGTCTCTCTCATAGTGCTGAGGAGCGGACGCCAAGAGAAGGACTGCAGCGGTCTGGAAGCGGGAACGGGGCTCGGTAATACCACTTTCAGACAGAAAAATCTCAAAAACCCAGATTTTTCACAGGTTTGTGTTCCCGGGAAAAACCCGGGTTACAGTCCCTTACCCCCTTTCACACAGCACAAAAAACCCGGTAAATTCCCGGGTTGACCCCTTTCAGATAGAACCCATGTCAGCCCTGCAATAGACTTGTGTGTCATAAAAAATTGACTGTTTTTATGACACACAGAGATGGGGTCATGAAAGTGGGTGGTGACTGATCACAGCATTGCATTAGCCATGGCCGACGTGTTACTGCTGAGTAGCCCGGAGTTCCTGGCTTATTGCTGTTTTTTGCTGTTTCACACAGCAAATGAGAGCCTGATGCAGCTGCTAGCACTGTGCTACCTGGCACAGTCTTATGCCAAGAGGAGAAGGGAGCAATTTCTGGCGGAGAGGTCTAATACTCTATGCCGGTATTTGTGCAGGAGGAGAGCCCTGATTTTGGGCAGCATTACGTCTACCCTGAGATTTACCAGCTCAACTAATCGATCGTTGTGGGCCAGGGACCGCAGACATGGACACGCTTTCTGGGCGACCGTGGAAGATTATCAGCCAGAGGAGTGGATGGCACACTTTTGGATGTCGCGTGGTACCTTTCACTACCTGCTGGAACTTCTCACTCCAGCACTCACCAGGGGAAGCACCAACTACCGCAAGACCATCGAGCCGTGCAGGAGACTGTCGATTGTGTTGTGGTGGTATGCAACCCCGGGGGAATACCGCACCATCGCCTGCTTGTTCGGTGTTGGCATATCGACGGTGTGTGTGCTAGTGCGGGAAGTGACCCAGGCATTGCTGGATACCCTTTACCACCGCTTCATCTCCTTACCGCAAGGTGCCCGACTGGATGATACCATCAAAGGTTTCCAGAAACGTAAATCTCCCCAGCGTGCTGGAGCCATAGATGGGACCCACATACCCATTATTGCCCCTAGAGACAACCCAGCCGATTACTACAACCGAAAAGGCTGGCACTCCATCATCCTGCAGGCTGTAGTAGACCATAAGTATTGGTAGGTAGTATGGTGTTTTAATGTGATTTATATGCTGGGCCCATGATGTGTATTATTAAACACAGCTAATACGTATACTATTCATCAGTTTCACAGATGTCTTCATTGGCTGGCCGGGTCGTGCTCACGACTCCCGGGTACTTGGCAACTCGGAATTGTTCCAGATTGCAGAGGAGAACCAACATGGCTGGTTGTTCCCTAGAGAGGTAAATATTTATCTTGTGATGGGTAATACTTTTGGGATATGGGTAATATTACTGCAACAGTGGCAGACAGGGCATGCTGACATGTCTAGTTCCACAATAGCTGGAGGATCACAAGTTTCGGCTAGGGCAGGCATGTCCAAACTGCGGCCCTCCAGCTGTTGAGAAACTACACATCCCAGCATGCCCTGACACAGCTTTAGCATTTTCAGACAGCAAAACTGTGTCAGGGCATGCTGGGATATGTAGTGTCACAACAGCTGGAGGGCCGCAGTTTGGACATGCCTGGGCTAGGGTTAGGCTGCGGAAAGGGAGGGTTAGTCTTTAGGGGAGGGGTGGGAGAGTTTAGGATACTTAGCTCCCCCTTGTCAGGATTAGATTGTTGGTATTCATAATTATTCCCTGTACTTTCATGAACATTATGTATGCCACCTATACTATACATTAATTTTTATTTCCCATTACAGAAATCAAAGTTTGTTGATGGGGTGGAGATCCCGGTGCACCTTATTGGAGATGCGGCATACCCTTTGAGGCGATGGCTCATCAAGGGCTTCACACAGCATCTCCCACTCTCTCCGGAACAAGTGCATTTCACCCACACTCTCAGCTCGGCCAGGATGGTGGTGGAGAACGCCTTTGGGAGACTGAAGGGGCGCTGGCGGTGTCTACTAAAGCGCAATGACATTGCCATCACCCTGGTGCCGGATGTGGTTGCTGCTTGCTGTATCTTGCACAACTTTTGCGAGCTACAGAAGGAACACTTTTTACCTGAGTGGAATGTTGTGGACGCAGAACTGTACGATACTCCTGTAGAAGCAGCAGAAGCAGCCTACGAGGGGGAGATAAGCAGTGGCAGTGCAGAGGAGATACGCAACACCATCACTGCTTACTTAAGTTATATGACACAGTAGAGGACACAAGGGATATGTTGTAAAAAAAAATTGGTTTTATTTTTTGTTCTTTGAATTCTTTTATTGTTTCAGTAAAGTTCTGTACATGTTACCTCACATGTATGAGTTTCATTATTACTTTGCAGTTTAAACTGCTGAAAAGTGCTGAATACACATCATTCTTAAAAACATTAAAGAAGAAAAAAAGATTATTTGCCAATGTAGGCACATAAATAGAGGGCATAATGCTTGTACATTTTGCTACACGTACACCCCTATCTGTAGAAGTGGCTGAGGTAATGGCCAGCTATGGGGGGTCATTCCGAGTTGTTCGCTCGGTAAATTTTTTCGCATCGCAGCGATTTTCCGCTTAGTGTGCATGCGCAATGTCCGCAGTGCGACTGCGCAAAGTAAATTTGCTATGCAGTTAGGTTTTTTACTCACGGTTTTGTCTTCGTTCTGGTGATCGTAATGTGATTGACAGGAAGTGGGTGTTTCTGGGCGGAAACTGGCCGTTTTATGGGTGTGTGCGAAAAAACGCTACCGTTTCTGGGAAAAACGCGGGAGTGGCTGGAGAAACGGAGGAGTGTCTGGGCGAACGCTGGGTGTGTTTATGACGTCAAACTAGGAACGACAAGCACTGAACTGATCGCAGATGCCGAGTAAGTCTCGAGCTACTCAGAAACTGCACAGAGATGTCTTTTCGCTATATTGCGAATCTTTCGTTCGCAATTTTAAGAAGCTAAGATTCACTCCCAGTAGGCGTCGGCTTAGCGTGTGTAAAGCTGCTAAAAGCAGCTTGCGAGCGAACAACTCGGAATGACCCCCATGGGCCAGACACTTGACAGGCCTGTAAAGTACTGAATACACAGGAACATTTTCAAAAAGAGTACATGAATATTTTCAAAAAGAGTAAAGACAAAGAATAAAGATTATTTGCCACTTTAGGCACATAAATAGAGGGCATTTTGCTTGTACATTTTGCGACACGTACACCCCCATCTAAAGAAGTGGCTGAGGTAATGGCCAGCTATGGGCCGGACACTTGACAGGCCTGTAAAGTGCTGTATACACATGAACATTTTCAAAAAGACTAAAGACAAAGAATAAAGATTATTTGCCACTGTAGGCACATAAATAGAGGGCATAATGTTTGTACATTTGGCTAAACGTACACCCCCATCTAAAGAAGTGGCTGAGGTAATGGCCAGCTATGGGCCGAACACTTGACAGGCCTGTAAAGTGCTGAATACACATGAACATTTTCAAAAAGACTAAAGACAAAGAATAAAGATTATTTGCCACTGTAGGCACATAAATATAGGGCATAATGCTTGTACATTTTGCTACACGTACACCCCTATCTGTAGAAGTGGCTGAGGTAATGGCCAGCTATGGGCAAGACACTTGGCAATATTTACAACTGTCTGTACGAAGTGCTGCCCAGTGGACGGGTGAGAGCTGTGACATCTGGATAATTATTCTCAGTGTCATGTGGAGTATTATTCACTGTGGCATCTGGATAGGTATACACAGTGCCATGTGTAATATTATGCCCTGTGCCATCTAGACTATTATGCACTCTTTCATGTGGACTGCTATGCATTGTAACTTCAGGACTAGTCTGCTTATTGACATGTGGACTGCTACGCGCTGGGTCGTGTGATAAATGATTTGCTGTGCCATCTAGATAAGTATGCACTGCGCCATAGTTATTAGTATTCACTGTGCCCTCTGGAATATTATGTGGAGTAGCAGTATGTTGATTTGATTGGTTTGTTGCCATAAACTGCATGCCTCTGCTATGATGCTGGTAGTTTGCCAAATTGCCCTCAGAATATTGAGGAGGAGTATACACTGGATTAGGGTGTGGAGGGTGCGGATTGTATAATCTAGACACCAGACCGTTAAGAAAGGAAATTTGTGCCTCTCTGTTCTGCGTTCATGCATACCCACAAGTTGTGTGAGAAATGTATTTTGTAACTCTTTCTCGTTGTCAAAAAAACGTTGTAGTCGGGCATCCTCCTGTGCCTGCATTTCTGCATCGGATTCTCGCAGCTGATTGACTAGGATTCGCGTCATAGCGCGCGTAGCTTGCTCCATCTTTGAAGATTTTTTCTTCCGTTCTGGGACGTCAAAGACTAGAAATGAAAGGAAAACAACATGTTTAGAATAGCAAATAGCAGTGATGTCAGCATATATGTGCTTGAGGCCTTCTTCCTCATGCACACTAGCTTCACACTGCAACATTACATTTTTTTTGTATTGGTCATGACAAAGATATCATGGAAGTGCGCAATTGTACAAACACTGCATGCTATGCACGATGTCTCCTTTCTTCAACAACAAACAGCAACAACAACAACAACAGCAAACAACATCATTGTGGAATACGGCCCATACTATATACTGGATTTTAAATATAAGAAAAATATTAAGTGTGTGTAAAATAAAAGCAAAAAAAACGTACTGTTCCTCCGCAACTTTGGCGCCTCAGTCTGCGCAGAAGTCGGTGACCCAGCCGGAGTCACCACACTGCTTCCACTGGTATCAACCTCGATAGTATCGGTGACTGGGTCCCCCACGGCAGCCGGCGGATCGGTGTCACTGATCTCAGTGATAGAAAAAACAATTTGTGTTCCCTAATGCACACTGAGTGAGTAATAATACTACATAAAAAATCAGATAATACGGAGATCTTAGTTGCGTATATCTGCAGATATAGGGTTAAGCCCCCAGGCCGATCGACAAGGCTTCTCCGTATCACTGACCTGGGTTCAGAGTGTTGTGAACTCGGGGGTTCTTCCGGTGACTGGGAAGGGGAACCACAGCTGGGCCGAAGTAGAGATGGCCGAATATAGGTTTTCTTCATGCAGGACTTTTAGCGACAGGCAGAGCTCGTAACGGATACTGGAATCCACCTGAAAGACAGGACTTGAGAACGGTGCTGGTGGTTACTGTGAGATATACTAAATAATCCCTGTAGCGATGCTGAAGCACACTGAGTGATGAGAAATTTGTGAGCGATGCTGAAGCACACTGAGTGGTGAGAAACTTGTGAGCGATGCTGAAGCACACTGAGTGGTGAGAAACTTGTGAGTGATGCTGAAGCACACTGACTGGTGAGGAACTTGTGAGCGATGCTGAAGCACACTGGAGATGGTGTGACAGAGGGACACGTTGAATGCTGGAAACACTGGAGACTGTGAGACGGAGAACACGTTGAATGCCTGAAACACTGGAGACTGTGAGACGGAGAACACGCTGAATGTTGGGAACACTGGAGACTGTGAAACGGAGAACACGCTGAATGCTGGGAACACTGGAGACTGTGAGATGGAGAACACGCTGAATGCTGGGAACACTGGAGACTGTGAGACGGAGAACACGCTGAATGCTGAGAACACTGGAGACTGTGAAACGAAGAATACACTGAAGGTTGGTAATACTGGAGACTGTGAAACAGGGAACACGCTTGCACACAGGGAGCACTGGAGTCTTTCACTAAGGAGAGACGATACTCAGGCGCCGGGCTCTGTCCGGCGACCACCTTTGTATTCCCCACCTTCCTCCGATTGGTGGAGGGGAGCCAGCGACGTCACCCGCCCACCACCCACGTGACAGCCGGGCGCAGCACCGCCAGACGCCGGGACCCAGCGACCACCGGAGGCGGGGACCGCAAGGAGGACCAGCGGACACGCAGGGGTAAGCGCGGCGGCCGCTGCCCCTGGCGTGTGACACTCCGTCACTGGGGGTCCCTAATACTAGGTATGGGTCCGGGGTGCAGGACCCCATCATGCCGGCACAGGTCGGCTACCCCAGGTCAGCACACAGGTGAAAGTTAATAAGGCTTAATAAGAAGCACAGAAGTGCTATATAAGTGAAGTGTGATTAAAATACAAAAATATATACAAAGTGATAGGGAAAATCATAAGTGTTAATAAAGTGTTAGGGTGTGCCGACCTGAAGCCACCCAGCCATACCGACACAGGGGCCACCGCACCCCACACCCACCCCATAAATAATTACATATATGTCTGGGTCTAAATGCCCAGTGCAAGGCCACATGATAATGGCTCCTACAGCATCTGAGAGCCAGCTTACCTGGAGACACCCCTGGCTTCCCCAATGGCACTCTGGAGTCAGCAATCCCTCCTAATGCTGACCCATCCATGCCTCTCTAAATACATGATGGGGTCCTGCACCCCGGACCCATACCTAGTATTAGGGACCCCCAGTGACGGAGAAGCCTTGTCGATCGGCCTGGGGGCTTAACCCTATATCTGCAGATATACGCAACTAAGATCTCCGTATTATCTGATTTATTATGTAGTATTATTACTCACTCAGTGTGCATTAGGGAACACAAATTGTTTTTTCTTACACAGAATTACCCCTCCCTTTTAGCACCTGACTGATATTACATCTGATTGAGCAGCTTTCCAATATCTGTGCATTGTATTTAGAGAGGCATGGATGGGTCAGCATTAGGAGGGATTGCTGACTCCAGAGTGCCATTGGGGAAGCCAGGGGTGTCTCCAGGTAAGCTGGCTCTCAGATGCTGTAGGAGCCATTATCATGTGGCCTTACACTGGGCATTTAGACCCAGACATATATGTAATTATTTATGGGGTGGGTGTGGGGTGCGGTGGCCCCTGTGTCGGTATGGCTGGGTGGCTTCAGGTCGGCACACCCTAACACAGGGGTGGGCAATTATTTCAGCTGAGGGGCCACTTGACATTTCCTGTCAGTATCCGAGGGCCACATACAAAATAGCAGCTCGCCCCACTTGCCAAAAATATAGGGACGTGGCTTCATGTGAAAGGGGTGTGGGCAAAAAATAATACATTCATATTAGGCTGCACAATAGTCTCCATTATTCAAATTGCGGCACTTACACACATTACACCAGGTAGAGCCCCTTTTACACACATTACGGCAGGTAGAGAGCCTTTTTACACATTAACATTTTATTTAGGATAATTATTGTGCAGCAAGCAAATTATCCAGTGTCTTATGGCCCCTGCGGAAAGGTGTGACACGGTGACAGAACACGGTGGGGGTGACACAGTGACAGAACACAGTGGGGGTGACACGGTGACAGAACACAGTGGGGGTGATACAGTGACAGAACACGGTGGGTGTGACACAGTGACAGAACACGGTGGGGGTGACACGGTGACAGAACATGGGGGGGTGTGACACGGTGACAGAACACGGGGAGGGGGGGTGACAGTGACAGAACACGGTGGGGGTGACACGGTGACAGAACACGGGGAGGGGGGGGTGACAGTGACAGAACACGGGTGTGTGACACAGTGACAGAAAACGGTGGGGGTGACACGGTGACAGAACACCGGGGGTGTGACACAGTGACAGAACACGGGGAGGGGGGGTGACAGTGACAGAACACGAATGTGTGACACGGTGACAGAACACGGGGGGTGTGACACAGTGAAAGAACACGGGGAGGGGGGGGTTACAGTGACAGAACACAGTGGGGGTGACACGGTGACAGAACACGGGGAGGGGGGGTGACAGTGACAGAACACGGATGTGTGACACGGTGACAGAACACGGGGGGGTGTGACACAGTGAAAGAACACGGGGGGGGTGACAGAACACGGTGGGGGTGACACAGTGACAGAACACGGGGAGCGGGGTGACAGTGACAGAACACGGGGGGGTGACACAGTGACAGAACACGGTGGGGGTGACAGAACACAGATGTGTGACACGGTGACAGAACACGGGGGGTGTGACACAGTGAAAGAACACGGGGGGTGTGACACAGTGAAAGAACACGGGGAGGGGGGGGTGACAGAACACGGTGGGGGTGACAGTGACAGAACACGGGGGGGGTGACATGTTGACAGAACATGGTGGGGTTGACAGCGACAGAACACGGGGAGGTGACACAGTGACAGAACACGGGGGGTGTGACACAGTGACAAAACACGGGGGGGGTGACACAGTGACAAAACACAGGGGGGGGGGTGACACAGTGACAGAACACGGGGAGGTGACACAGTGACAGAACACGGGGAGGTGACACAGTGACAGAACACGGGGAGGTGACACAGTGACAGAACACGGGGGGTGACAGTGACAGAACACGGGGGGGTGACAGTGACAGAACACGGGGGGGTGACAGTGACAGAACACGGGGGGGTGACACAGTGACAGAACACGGGGGGGTGACATAGTGACAGAACACGGGGGGGTGACATAGTGACAGAACATGGGGGTGACATGGTGACAGAACACGGGAGGGGTTGGTACAGCGAGAGCTAAAGATCTCTCCCCCAAACCTAAAAACAGTCTGACGCCATTGCCCGCACACACAAATATATGCACACTATCACACACACACACACAAATATACGCACACACACACACACACACACACACACACACACACTTTCTTTCACTTTTCCCATTAACTTACTGATCTGGCTGGCAGCGGCAGGAAGGATGGATCTGTAGCAGTCTGGCTCTTGTCCCGTGTAGCTCCGCCCCCTGAGGTCCCGTGTAGCCCTGCCCCCCCATCGGCACATAGCCCCGCCCCCTTTTCGGCTGAACACAGCCGTTGTCACTGGGGACTCTGGAGGAGGCTGCTACAACGCAGCAGCAGGAGCAGCAGGGGAGAGAGGCGCCGCCGGCAGCTTGGAGGTACTGCAGTGCAGAGCAATGACAAGCAGCTCAGCCGGTCGGGCCGCTTGTCATTGCTCGCTGGTGGGAGGCAGTGGGCCAGGCAGGATCAGTTTGCGGGCCGCATCCGGCCCGCGGGCCGTATTTTGCCCACCCCTACCCTAACACTTTATTAACACTCATGATTTTCCCTATCACTTTGTATATATTTTTGTATTTTAATCACACTTCACTTATATAGCACTTCCGTGCTTCTTATTAACCCTTATTAACTTTCACCTGTGTGCTGACCTGGGGTAGCCGACCTGTGCCGGCATGATGGGGTCCTGCACCCCGGACCCATACCTAGTATTCGGGACCCCCAGTGACGGAGAAGCCTTGTCGATCGGCCTGGGGGCTTAACCCTATATCTGCAGATATACGCAACTAAGATCTCCGTATTATCTGATTTATTATGTAGTATTATTACTCACTCAGTGTGCATTAGGGAACACAAATTGTTTTTTCTTACACAGAATTACCCCTCCCTTTTAGCACCTGACTGATATTACATCTGATTGAGCAGCTTTCCAATATCTGTGCACTGATATCAGTGATGTCATCAAACAGCATTGGTGGCGTCAGTGGGATGGATTGGCTGCTCTCTGGGGTAGCGCTTCGTGAGGACGCACAACTGGACAATGAAATGGCAATGGGATTAACCAGTGCAGAATTGCCAAATACTTCATTGCACTGATCGTAGTAAAGCCACTCCATTCTAGCAGCACCACTTTTCCTCCTGTTGTGGTCGTGAACTTTGTTGTAGTATTTGCGCAGAGCTTTCAATTTGTTTACTACCTGCTGCTGTGTGTGCTCAATGCCCTTTGAGGTAAGTATCTTGGCAATGTTGGTGTACACTGTGGCGTCCTTCACTCTCCCAGTGATCTGCTTCCGGATCTCCTCCTCCCCTCTCACAGAAAGCAGCTCCCTGATTTTTTCCTCCTTCCAATGCGCCATGCTGTCTCCCTCCGTCTCCCCCGCAGCATAAAGATGACCTCAGACGCCAGCGCCAGTGCCACGCCTGCTCAGCCAATCAGAGAGACCCTGCTGCTCAGCCAATCGCCAGTGCCCCGCCAGCTCAGCCAATTAGCGCCGTCAGCCGCGACCAGTTTCTAAAATACTGGGTTGGACCCTTTCAGACAGCCGGCAACCCGTGTAAGAGCCGGGAAAAATCCAGGTAAATTCCTGGGTTGAATTCCCGGGAACTCAGTCCCGTGTTGACTCTTTGAGACAGAAAAAAATCCCGGGTCGACCCTTCAGGAGCCGGGAAATTACCGGGTTCTTTTCTCTGTCTGAAAGGGGTATAAGTATGATGTTTTTTTCTTCCTTAGTGCAGCGGGGGCATCTACTGGGGGAAAACTACGGGGGGACATTACTACTGGGGGGGGCATCAACAGGGGGGAATTACTACTGGGAGGGCACTACTACTGGGGGCATTATTACGGGGGGGCATTACTACTGGGGGGTCATCTATTGGGGGCATTACTACTGGGGACAGCTACTGGGGGACATTTTTACTGGGGGCCATCTACTGGGGGCATTATTACTGGGGGGATTACTACTGGGGGGTCATATATTGGGGGCAAACTCCTAGGGGGCATTACTACTGGGGGCAAACTACTGGAGGACATTATTACTGGGGGGCATTACTACTGGGGGCAAACTACTGGGGGACATTATTACTGGGGGGCATCTACTGGGGCAAACTACTGGGGGACATTATTACTGGGGGCCAACTACAAAGGGGCTAACTACTGGGGGCATACTACAGGAGGGCATTACTACTGGCGGCGTAACTACAGGGGCATTACTACTTGGGGGATAAACTACAGGGGGGCCAAACTACTGGGGGCATAACTACAGGGGCCAAACTACTGGGGGATAACTACAGGGGCCAAACTACTGGGGGCATTACTACTGGGGGCTAAACTACAAGGGGGGCATAACTACATGGGCTGAACTACAATGGGGCAAACTTCAGGGGGGCATTACTACTGGTGGCTAAACTACAAGCAGGCAAACTACTGGGGGCATTACCACTGGGAGGCTAAACTAAAGGGGGAGGGGGTAAACTACTGGGGTCATAACTGCAGGGGCATTACCACTGGGGGCATAACTACTAGGGCACTAAATGACTGGGGGCATTACTACAGGCAACATTACTACTGGGGGCAATACAGGCATTGCATAAGGGGCACCACTACTATGGGGTCTATATAAGGGGCACTACCAGTACAGTGGACATTGCATAATGAGCGCTACAACTGTGGGCATTGTATAAGAAGCGCCACCTCACATGCACCGAAGCCGCACGCAAATGTACTTGCCCCTTCCATGGTGCCCCCCCTATCATTTTCTTCTGGATCCGCCCCTGCCCCATGGCTTACCAGAGGAGAGTCCCAGCAGACCTCGATCGGTATTCTGCTGTTTAGGATCCCTGCGCTGGCATTTTAATTCATGTTGGGATGCGTCCGCCAGCATTCTGTGCAGTGTCTGTATTCCGAGCAGTGTTGGGATTCCGTTGTCGGGATTACAACTGCCGGAATCCTGACTGGATCCTTTGCCAATGATTGGGCATATAATAATACTTCACTTAATAATCTTGGTGACTGTGTAAAGGTGCCCATACACTTATGCGACTTCTCCGAGGGAGAAGTCGCATAAGATTCCCCTTGAACCATCCGGCAGCTTTCCGGTATAGCGCATGTGATACCAGCCATGCCTGCAGGATCCGAGATATCCATAGTGCAGTACTTCCGATCTAGGGGCTCCGATCCGATGCTCACGGGACCATGCATCGGATCGGAGGTAAAGCACATGCGATTTGCCTGTTTTCATCCAATTTATCGGCCCGAAACGTTGGAATTGGATGAAATCAGGCAATATCGCACTAGTGTATGGGTACTTTTACACAGATCCTTATTTATAACCATTATGTACTAATTGGATAACATCAGAATATCCCTTTTCTCACAGACTTTTTACTTCCAATACAGTGACAGCAAGTTACAGTATATTACAATGGCCTGTTCTTTCCAGGTCCCTTTCTCTTATCTGAAATTAGCAACTTAACACTGTATTTATGCAGTTTTAATAAAACTGAAGTATATGCAGATAGCCAAGTAAAACTCTGCATGTACAGTATGTAACATGCAAAATACATGACATGTTACTTCTCCCCCCCAAAAAAGCCAGCATATGCAAAAAATCAGCTTATTTCTTAAAAAGAATATGAGACAATTTCTTCATCATTACAGGGTGTGTCCAAATGTGTTAAAAAACCCTCTATATCATAGTAAACCATCTGTCCACTTACATATGTGGTTAGCCATTCACTGGAACTTCTGTCAATTCAACTTTGTCAATAGTATTCTGCAGAAAGCTGCTACACCCAATATATGTCACTGAAAAGCTATGCGTTACAGACAACACATTTAACACTACAATTATGATATATTACAATCTCAATATACTGCTAAATAAATAATTATATACCAGTAATAAAACCACATTTATTCTAGTAGGTCCATAACTTGTCCTTACAACAGAATCAAAGACCAATCACACACAAAGTAATCCCAAAAGTTTCAGATTAAGGGCCCATTTAATAGTTACTGTATATGCTTGTTACTAATCTTAAATGATGCTCCAACCAATCAGCACCTGTCATTTTACAAGCTAGTGACAGGAGCTGATTGGTTGGAGCACCATTTGAGATTAGTAACGAGCGATAACAAGCATATCACTCTATACAGTATTAAATGGGGCTAAAAGAGCGAAAGATAGAAAGAACCATAGTTAGCCATGTCTGCATATCATGCACTATTACAGTATGCTTTGCAGATGTGAATTGCCCAGTCTGTCATGATGGACTAAATGGAGAATACGTAAATGTAAGAATTAGCTACAATGTTCTCTACTACATTGTCATCAGCATTAACAAAAAAATAGATCAAGTAGATCTACAGTACCTTCCAGTGAGTCATTATCAGGATTACAGCTGGATACACACTATCCGGTTATCAGGACGTACAGCCAATAACTGACTAAGGGGTCTATTCATAAAGCAGTGAGAATAGTGGAGAAGTGAGTCAATTGAGAAGTTGCCCATGGCAACCAATCAGCTACTACCTATAATTTTATAGGAAGCTCTTGATAAATGTTGCTTCAAAGCGGATTGGTTGCCATGGTAACTTCTCCACTTGCTCACTTCTCTACTCTTTTTACTGCTTCTTGAATAGACCCCTAATTGGCTTGAAAATTGGATAGTGTGTATGTAAGAGCATTAGCTTGAAGTGTTTCTGCAACGGTTAGATCAGGAGGTCGGGATAGAGCGTGCTGCGACCTCTCAATGCCCTCCAATCTGATAATTGCTTTATCGGCTCAGCACATTTATTGGAACGGGAACATTTATCTCATACTGGGGCAGATGTATTAACCTGGAGAAGGTGTAAGGAAGTGATAAACCAGTGATATGTGCAAGGCGATAAAGGCACTAGCCAATTAAATCCAATATGTAAATTAACAGTTAGGATCTGATTGGCTGGTGCCTTTATCACCTTGCACATATCACTAGTTTATCACTTCCTTATGCCTTCTCCAAGTTAATACATCTGCCCCAGTGTGTACCCAGCTTATGAAACCACCGGGATTGTAGTGTAGCATAATTTAGGTATTGCCCAAGGGGTGTTTAGGAATGCAGCCCATGCTAAACACGCTAAGGTACACTGACATTATGGGGGTAATTCTGAGTTGATCGCAGCAGGAACTTTGTTAGCAATTGGGCAAAACCATGTGCACTGCAGGGGAGGCAGATATAACATGTGCAGAGAGAGTTAGATTTGGGTGGGGTGAGTTCAATCTGCAATCTAAATTGCAGTGTAAAAATAAAGCAGCCAGTATTTACCCTGCACAGAAACAAAATAACCCACCCAAATCTAACTCTCTCTGCAAATGTTATATCTGCCCCCCCCTGCAGTGCACATGGTTTTGCCCAATTGCTAAAAAATGTCCTGCTGCGATCAACTTGGAATTACCCCCTATGTCAGGAATCCCATGGGTTCATTCTGTTATAGTGTTACCAGACCAGCCTGGCATAGCCTAGTGCTGGTAGCTACATATGCAGGGGGAGAACCCTGTACCATTTGTCTTCCTGACTTTGGGGTAAATGTATGACACAATGAGAAGAGTGGAGAAGTGAGCCAGTGGAGAAGTTGCCCATGGCAACCAATCAGCATTGAAGTAACATTTATTGCCATGGGCAACTTCTCCACTGGCTCATTTCTCCCTTCTTATCACTGCTTCATACATTTACGCCTAACTGCCTTGGCTGTGAGCCTTGGTGCTGCCAGCACGTTTGGGGTATATGGGGTACTACTTATAAAATAAAAAAACTTACTTGATTATAATGACTTGAATACAGACAGCATGATATGCCTAACAGTGTATCATCATGCTATACGGATACGTCAGCATGCGTGCTACTTTCTACATCTCAGTATCTGTGTAATATTACTGTGCACAGTAATGCAGGATTTTCTTTGCTGCTCCCAGAATGTAGTTCTGATCTTCTACTGTGTCTGGCACCTGCATAAAACCTCTTACTTTGCATTATGTGTGTGTGTGTGTGTGTAAATAAGGACATTAATTCTGTGTGACATGTGTAAGGGGCATTACTATGTGGTATTATGTGTATAAAGGCAGTACTAATGTGTGGCATTATGTGAATAAAGAGCAATATGGTGTGATGTAATGTGAATAAGGGGCACTACTGTGAAGAGTAATGAATATAAGATAAAGTGGTACTACTGCGTGATATATCATGAATAAGGGACACTATCCCATGATAAAATGTGAATAAAGTTGCACTACTGTGTGGCGTAATTTTAATTGGGGGTACTATTGTGTGGCCATGCCCCTTCCCAGCAAGAACACACCCCTTTTGGGCTGTGAGATGTATGTGCATACTGTTCCTATTTAAAATATAAGGGGTAGAAGCACCAAAAATAAGATTTTACTTACCGGTAAATCTATTTCTCGTAGTCCGTAGTGGATGCTGGGGACTCCGTAAGGACCATGGGGAATAGACGGGCTCCGCAGGAGACATGGGCACTTTAAGAAAGAATTTAGATTCTGGTGTGCTCTGGCTCCTCCCTCTATGTCCCTCCTCCAGGCCTCAGTTAGAGAAACTGTGCCCGGAAGAGCTGACAGTACAAGGAAAGGATTTTGGTAATCCAGGGCAAGATACATACCAGCCACACCAATCACACCGTATAACTTGTGATAAACTTACCCAGTCAACAGTATGAACAACAACAGAGCATCAGTTCAACCCTGATGCAACTATAACATAACCCTTATTGCAGCAATAACTATATACAAGTATTGCAGAAGAAGTCCGCACTTGGGACGGGCGCCCAGCATCCACTACGGACTACGAGAAATAGATTTACCGGTAAGTAAAATCTTATTTTCTCTAACGTCCTAGTGGATGCTGGGGACTCCGTAAGGACCATGGGGATTATACCAAAGCTCCCAAACGGGCGGGAGAGTACGGATGACTCTGCAGCACCGATTGAGCAAACACACGGTCCTCCTCAGCCAGGGTATCAAACTTATAGAACTTTGCAAAAGTGCTTGAACCTGACCAAGTAGCCGCTCGGCACAGCTGTAATGCCGAGACCCCTCGGGCAGCCGCCCAAGAAGAGCCCACCTTCCTAGTGGAATGGGCCTTAACTGATTTTGGCAGCGGCAATCCAGCCGCAGAATGAGCTTGCTGAATCGTGTTACAGATCCAGCGAGCAATAGTTTGCTTTGAAGCAGGAGCACCAAGCTTGTTGGAAGCATACAGGATAACAAAGACTCTGTTTTCCTGACCCTAGCCGTTCTGACTACATAACCCTTCAAAGCCCTGACCACATCAAGCAACTCGGAATCCTCCAAGTCAGTAGTAGCCACAGGCCCACAATAGGTTGGTTTATATGAAAAGATGAAACCACTTTCGGCAGGAGTTGTGGACAGGTCCTCAATTCTGCTCTATCCGCATGGAAAACCAGATAGGGGCTTTTATGTGACAAAGCCGCCAATTCTGACACACGCCTAGCCGAAGCAAAGGCTAGTAGCATGACCACCTTCCACGTGAGATATTTCAATTCCACCGTTTTGAGTGGTTCAAACCAGTGTGATTTCAGGAAACTCAACACCACGTTAAGATCCCAAGGTGCCACTGGAGGCACAAAAGGGGGCTGAATATGCAGCACTCCCTTTACAAACGTCTGAACTTCAGGTAGAGAAGCCAGCTCTTTTTGAAAGAAAATGGATAGGGCCGAAATCTGGGCCTTAATGGAACCCAATTTTAGGCCCAAAGTCACTCCTGACTGTAGGAAGTGAAGGAAACGGCCCAGCTGGAATTCCTCCGTAGGGGCATTCCTGGCCTCACACCAAACAACATATTTTCGCCATATACGGTGATAATGTTGAGCTGTCACGTCCTTCCTAGCCATTATCAGCATAGGATTAACCTCATCCGGAATGCCTTTCTCTGCTAGGATCCGGCGTTCAACCGCCATGCCGTCAAACGCAGCCGCGGTAAGTCTTGGAACAGACAGGGCCCCTGTTGCAACAAGTCCTGTCTTAGAGGAAGAGGCCGCGGGTCCTCTGTGAGCATATCTTGCAGATCTGGATACCAAGTCCTTCTTGGCCAATCCGGAACAATGAGTATTGTTCTCACTCCTCTTTTTCTTATGGGTATGAGAGGAAGAGGAGGAAATACATAGACCGACTGGAACACCCACGGTGTCACCAGTGCGTCCACAGCTATCGCCTGAGGGTCTCTTGACCTGGCGCAATACCTCTGTAGCTTTTTGTTGAGGCGGGATGCCATCATGTCCACCTGTGACAGTTCCCACCGACTTGCAATCTGCGTGAAGACTTCTTGATGAAGTCCCCACTCTCCCGGGTGGAGGTCGTGCCTGCTGAGGAAGTCTGCTTCCCAGTTGTCCACTCCCGGGATGAACACTGCTGACAGTGCGCTTACGTGATTCTCCGCTCAGCGAAGAATTCTGGTGGCTTCTGACTGAATCAGAACCGGTTGGTCGCGAAGCAGGGTCTCCACTTGACGTAGGGCGTTGTATACGGCCCTTAGTTCCAGGATGTTGATGTGAAGGCAAGCCTCCTGACTTGACCACAGACCTTGGAAATGTCTTCCCTGTGTGACTGCTCCCCACCCTCGGAGGCTTGCATCCGTGGTCACCAGGACCCAGTCCTGAATGCCGAATCTGCGGCCCTCGAGAAGGTGAGCACTCTGCAGCCACCACAGCAGAGACACCCTGGCCCTGGGGGATAGGGTGATTAACCGATGCATCTGAAGATGTGATCCGGACCACTTGTCCAGTAAGTCCCATTGAAAGGTCCTCGCATGGAACCTGCCGAAGGGAATGGCCTCGTATGATGCCACCATCCTTCCCAGGACTCGAGTGCAGTGATGCACTGACACCTGTTTTGGTTTTAATAGGTTCCTGACCAGTGTCATGAGCTCCTGAGCTCTTTCTATCAGGAGATAAACCCTTTTCTGGTCTGTGTCTAGAATCATGCCTAGGAAAAGCAGACGAGCCGTAGGAACCAACTGCGACTTTGGAATATTTAGAATCCAGCCGTGTTGCCGTTACACTTCCAGAGAAAGTGCTACGCTGATCAGCAACTGCTCTCTTGATCCCGCTTTTATGAGAAGATCGTCCAAGTAAGGGATAATTGCGACCCCTTGCTTCCGCAGGAGTACCATCATTTCCGCCATTACCTTGGTAAATATTCTCGGTGCCGTGGAGAGACCAAACGGCAACGTCTGAAATTGGTAATGACAATCCTGTACCACAAATCTGAGGTACGCCTAATGAGGTGGATAAATGGGGACATGAAGGTATGCCTCCGTTATGTCCAGAGACACCATAAAATCCCCCCATTCCAGGCTTGCGACGACCGCTCTCAGCGATTCCATCTTGAACTTGAACCTTTTCAGGTATATGTTCAGGGATTTTAAATTCAATATGGGTCTGACCGAACCGTCCGGTTTCGGGACTACAACATGGTCGAAT
Organism: Pseudophryne corroboree; assembly: GCF_028390025.1. Lineage (NCBI taxonomy): Eukaryota > Metazoa > Chordata > Amphibia > Anura > Myobatrachidae > Pseudophryne > Pseudophryne corroboree. Next base: position 1,100,354,270 of record NC_086444.1, on the reverse strand, counting down.
AATAACCCCCTCCTTGTTGAAGGAGGGGAACCTTGACCACCACCTGTTGAAGATACAATTTGTGAATTGCAGTTAACACTATTTCCCTCTCGTGGGGGGAAGGCGGCAGGGCCGTCGGTGAGGGGGTATCTCCTCGAAGTCCAGCTTGTATCCCTGAGACACAATATCTATTGCCCAGGGATCCAACAGGGAGTGAACCCACTTGTGGCTGAAATTTCGAAGACGTGCCCCCACCGGGCCTAGCTCCGCCTGTGGAGCCCCAGCGACATGCAGTGGATTTTGTAGAGGACGGGGAGGACTTCTGTTCCTGGGAACTAGCTGTGTTGTGCAGCTTCTTTCCTCTGCCAAGAAAGTACGCACCTCATACTTTCTTGTTTCTTTGTGATCGAAAGGCTGCATTTGATAATGTCGTGCTTTCCTAGGCTGTGCAGGAATATAAGGCAAAAGATTAGAATTACCAGCTATAGCTGTGGAGACCAGGTTCGAGATCCCTTCTCCACACAATCCTCAGCCTTCCATATGCCTCTTAAGTCGGCATCACCTGTCCATTGCATATTCTACAGGACACGTCAAGCAGAAATCGACATAGCGTTGACTCTAGAACCCAGTAGACTAATGTCTCTTTGGGCATGTTTTATATATATAAATCTAAGACAGCATCTTTAATATATATATATATCTATATCTATATATATATATATACATACTAGGGTCTCAATCTCTGCTGATAAGGTACCTGTCCACGCTGCTACAGCGCTATAAACCCATGCCGACACAATCGCCGGTCTGAGTAGTGTACCAGTATGTGCACGCTATCTGCAGGAACCCTGAGGATAGCTGTTAAGTCAACGCTACCGTTTGGGCAAACGTGACACCCTAGGGGAAGATTCCCATCGTATCCTGGCCCTAGTAGGGAAAGGATACTCCCTGAGAATTCTTTGTGGGAAACTGCAGTCTCTTGTCTGGAGATTCCCGCTCTTTTTCATCACGAGAGGAGGGAAATTTACCTCCGCTTTCTTCCCCTTAAACATGTGTACCCTTGTGTCAGGGACAGATGAGTCATCAGTGATATGCAAAACATCTTTTATTACAATAATCATATATTGAATACTTTCCTGGCATTCTGGCTGTAACTTTGCATTATCGTAGTCGACACTGGAGTCAGACTCCGTGTCGATATCAGTGTCTATTATTTTGGATAGTGAGCATTGAGAGACTCTGAAGGTCTCTGCGACATAGGGACAGACATGGGTAGATTTCCTGTCTGTTCTCTAATCTTTTGTGCAATAAATTCACCTTAGCACTAAATTACACATATCCAAACAGGTGTCGGCGTTGTCGACGGAGACACCCCTCACACACACATTTGCTCCATCTCCTCCTTAGGGGAGCCTTTTACCTCAGACATGTCGACACACACGTACCGACACACCACACACTCAGGGAATGCTCATCTGAAGACAATTCCCCCACAAGGCCCTTTGGAGAGACAGAGAGAGAGTATGCCAGCACACACCCCAGCGCTATTAACCCAGGAATAACACAGTAACTTAATGTTAACCCAGTAGCTGCTGTTTATATTGATTTTTGCGCCTAATTATGTGCCCCCCCTCTCTTTTTACCCTCTTCTACCGTGTATCTGTAGGGGAGAGGCTGAAGAGCTTCCTCTCAGCGGTGCTGTGGAGAAAAAACATGGCGCTGGTGAGTGCTGAGGAAGAAGCCCCGCCCCCTCGACGGCGGGCTTCTGTCCCGCTTAAATATAAATTTTCTTGGCGGGGGCTCATACATATATACAGTGCCCAACTGTATATATGTGTACTTTTGCCAAAAGTGGTCCATATGCTGCCCAGGGCACCGTCCCCCCCCCCCCCCCATGCGCCCTGCACCCTTACAGTGACCGGAGTATGTGAGGTGTGTGGGAGCAATAGCGCACAGCTGCAGTACTGTGCGTTACCTCAGTGAAGACCGGAGTCTTCTGCCGCCGATTTCGAAGTCTTCTTGCTTCTCATACTCACCCAGCTTCTGTCTTTCGGCTCTGCGAGGGGGACGGCGGCGCGGCTCTGGGATCGGACGACGAGGGTGAGATCATGTGTACAATCCCTCTGGAGCTAATGGTGTCCAGTAGCCTAAGAAGCAGGACCTAGCTTCAGAGAGTAGGGCTGCTTCTCTCCCCTCTGTCCCACGATGCAGGGAGTCTGTTGCCAGCAGAGCTCCCTGAAAATAAAAAACCTAGCAAAATACTTTCTCACAGCAAGCTCAGGAGAGCTCACTGAAAAGCACCCAGCTCGTCCGGGCACAGATTCAAACTGAGGTCTGGAGGAGGGACATAGAGGGAGGAGCCAGAGCACACCAGAATCTAAATTCTTTCTTAAAGTGCCCATGTCTCCTGCAGAGCCCGTCTATTCCCCATGGTCCTTACGGAGTCCCAGGCATCCACTAGGACGTTAGAGAAATGAGGACTGCTATTGGTTAGGGGTGATGGTGCTGTGAAAGGGGTAGAACTAGCGGCGGTGCTACGGGGCACCAGCCAAAATCTTGTCTAGGGCAGCATATTGGTGAAGGCCTGCTCTGGGTGAAGCAGCATAATGGGCATAGTCAGTCTACTCCTTTGGTGGTTAACAATGGGGAATGAATGTTGCAGATATGTCCTCATACACTTATCCTTTCTGCTCCATATGAAACAAGACGCCTCACAATTCCTTTCACTTCATGCTCGGTTTGTGCTCAGACATGCACTGTCAAGTGTGGTACCTTATATAGACAGGTCTGTGCCTTTCCAAATCATGTCCAATCAACTGAATTTAACACAGGCTGACTCCAGTTAAGCTGTAGGAACATCTAATTTTGAGCTTCATGGCAAAGGCTGAGAATATTTATGTACATGTGATTTCTTAGTTTTTTATTTGTAATAAATTAGCAAAAATCTAAAAAAAACTAAACTTTTTTCACGCTGTCATTATGGGGTATTGTGTGTAGAATTTTGAGGGGAAAAAATGCATTTATTCCATTTTGGAATAAGGCTGTGACATAATAAAATGTGGAAAAAGTGAAGTGCTGTGAATACTTTCTGGATGCACTGTACCTACTGTTCTGGTCTACCCCAGGAGAAGCCGGAGAGGAGTCACCGCAGGACTCTTCAGGGCAGGCAATTCGCAGGGAGGAGGCAGGGCTAACTGACGTGAAGTTGAGTCACTTAGCTCTGTCCCCTCTATACGGAGCGGCAAATCACAGGTATAATCTCCTCATCCTGGCCGCTTCACTACGATCCTGGAGATTCGGCTACTCTTACGTGAATGTGGGGGACAGCACGAAAAATTAGGAGACAGTAGGCAAGTATGGTCATACACACAGCAGCTACATGCAGTGCCAGAGTCAGTATCCAGGGTTTCTGTTCATTGTACTTTTGTCACGTTATTAGTGCGAAAACGTTTATTTTATGAAAGTGTGTGGCGATATGTTTAGCACCGCTTGGTTGCAAAGTTGGGGGTGTGGCCTGATTTATGGAGGTGTATGAATAGAGCAGGCCCCAGTTATATGTCGTATTCACTCAGTTGTTCTTTAATAAGAAAAAACACGGAACAAGGGCATGGAAACATTACAACCACTAAGCAGTCCCTAATTACCTGTGTCTTAATGCAGGTAGAAGAGAACAAAGTGACAACAATATGAGTTTTGTCCTCTGCCCCAAGGTAGTGACACTTAAAAACAATTGTAAAGATTACATATTTTGTGCTCTTCAAAATATTGGGCTATAAGTATGTGTGACAATGTGGGCTGGTGCGGATTGTATGCCTGGGCTACTTTTAAACTGTCTGACCCTGTACTGAAACTTGTACTGAAACCCTGTACTGAAACTGAAAATTTTTTAGCCAAATAGGTTTTCATTTGCCTCCCAGGGCGCTCCCCTCCCAGCGCCCTGCACCCTCAGTGACTGCCGTGTGAAGTGTGCGGAGAGGAAAATGGCGCACAGCTGCAGTGCTGTGCGCTACCTTTAGAAGACTGAGGAGTCTTCTGCCGCCGATTCTGGACCTCTTCATGTTTCAGCATCTGCAAGGGGGCCGGCGGCGAGGCTCCGGTGACCATCCAGGCTGTACCTGTGATCGTCCCTCTGGAGCTGATGTCCAGTAGCCAAGAAGCCAATCCATCCTGCACGCAGGTGAGTTCACTTCTTCTCCCCTAAGTCCCTCGTTGCAGTGATCCTGTTGCCAGCAGGACTCACTGTAAAATAAAAAAACCTAAGCTAAACTTTCTCTAAGCAGCTCTTTAGGAGAGCCACCTAGATTGCACCCTTCTCGGCCGGGCACAAAAATCTAACTGAGGCTTGGAGGAGGGTCATAGGGGGAGGAGCCAGTGCACACCACCTGATCGGAAAGCTTTACTTTTTGTGCCCTGTCTCCTGCGGAGCCGCTATTCCCCATGGTCCTTTCAGGAACCCCAGCATCCACTAGGACGATAGAGAAATAAGGATACACTTATCTCATCAGAGACTGTGCTGATTAATTTGATATACTGTATGACACTTGTATATTGTGTGCGACCGAGACTGCATACGGAGCAGATCAGAACTTGTATTGAAAAAAATCTGCAGATGCGACATTGTAGCACTTCATATACAGATATGTCTATATCTGTGTGTGACTGTCTCTGAATCTGTATATGTAGTGCTAAAATGTAGCAGCGGCAGCTTTTTCCAATTCAAGTTCTGTTCTGCTCCGTATACAGACTCAGTGACACACAATATAGAAGTGTCATAACAAATTAATCAGCACAGTCTCCTGGTGCATCTTAGCTGCATTGTGTTGCGGCACAAAGAGACGCCCGATGTTAGCAGAGCTGCACGGGACTTAGCTGCTCACCCACGCCAGGCATCTGATGCTGCATGGAGTATTGAGGCTGGACGCATGAGGACACATCTGTATGCAATGTCAGCTGGGTTCCATATATCACTGGGCTCACTGACAATAGCTATACACAGAATATCTCATCACCCATTCAGTGTCCATGTAGATAAACAATGGTTAGCACTTCCATTAAGATATCTACAGTTATTTTCTTAAAACATGTCTGAAGATCTCATTCCATGCAGTCAGAAGGAATTAATATTTATTGTCAAAAGCCAATGACAAAGTGTCCGTAACTGAAATGTTTCCCAAGTCTGTTTTACTTTCTGGAGAAGGGGTCGCTCCACACTTTTAAGCCTAAAAGAAGATATAACAGTGAAAAGCATAAATGGTCAGCAAACAACAACATTACACATTTCACAATCCATATATTGAAAATATTCTATGCAATGAAAAGAGAAAAAACACTATCTTTATAGTTGGTCCAAAGTTATAGATAATGTAGTTAATTTATCACTCTTAATGAAGTCGACATTCAATATGCCGACACTATTGTACTGTTATTTAAAGCATTGTAATGGTGTTAGAATTCTACCTTTAAACATGATCACAAAGCAGCACGTTATTTCCCACAACCCTTTATAGTCCCTATTTTCAGTCTTATCTACTGCTTTCCTATAGAGGTTTATACCTGGGGGCTGTACATTTTCCTGTATGACACCTGCTCTGTTTACAGTTTGTTCTTTCTCTGGAAAACATAAACAGGAGAATATTAATATACACTACACATAATACAAGCCATTTATTCATATTCCCACATATCTTTTGAATGTGATAGTTCCAAATGTTATGAGACAGCTACAAATGGAATGTGTGGAAGACAGTATTGGATTTTAATCCAAGCTGTGATGCTTATAGACAGGATGTAGTCATGTTACCGGCGGTCGGGATCCCACCGGTCAGTATACCCACGCCAGGATCCCGACAGATTGAAATGCCGAACGCTGGAATGCCGACACACAGGGACTATTCCCACTTGTGGATGTCCACAACACCCATAGAGTGGGAATAGAACCTGTGGCGAGCGCAGCGAGCCCGTTGCACTCGCCCCCCTGCCGCCATTCTGGCAGCTGGGATCCCGGCGGCGCCGGTCACACGATCTTTGCGATTACTTTAATAATGCACAGGTAAGTTAATCTATTTTGTTTGGTCACACCGCTGCAAAAACACAATCCAACCGTAGTAGCTACACAGGTTGGTCCAGGAAGGACACAGGTTATAGAGCAGCATGAACAGGTAACCCAGGTCGTCCGACCCGGGTTCTGTTCACAGCACGATGTTAACTCCAAGCACTGGCAGAGGCAATAACCCATGTCCAGCCTGTGGTGTGAACGGCTTTCAAGCAGCTGTGAACGTCTTGAAACCAGTGTTCAGTGACACCGAACTTTGGTATTATTACCCCACCTGTTTCCACAGAGAGAAATCCTGAAAACATAACCTGTTGGGAGTTCTTAAGGCAGTGCTTCCCAACCTTAGTCCTCAAGGCACACGAACAGTCCAGGTTTTAATAATAATAATAATAATGATAATCAGTGGCACTTAATTAGTACTTCAGTAATTTTGATTTAACCAACAGTGCTCTAGCATGAATAACCTTAAAATCTGGACTGTTAGGGTGCGGTAAGGAGCGAGGTTGGGGAAACAATCTCTTAAGGACTGAAGTTGGGAACATTCCTCTAGAACAGTGATTCCCAGCTCCAGTACCCATATTATCCATACTCCGTGTTGTGGCACAAGTGTATTCATTACTAGGTTTTGCTGGGTACACACTAGCCAATGTGTGCACACGGCGATACTGACGGCAGCGGAGACCCGGCAGGGTGTCAGCATCGGAAAGTGCATACACACTTGCTGATGGCGGCGGGAGGGGGGAGAGGAGCGGGGGCTGCTTAATAGCCCTCGTTAACGGGGTCCTTGCTCGTCTGTGCTGATCAGACGAGGGAGTGGGTCGTTAATGACATTGTGTGTACACACTAGATGAGATTGTAAAAGATCTCGCTCAGAATGGCCCTTCTGAGCAATATCTTATTTTCTCGCCTAGTGTGTATGGACCTTAGCATTTTAAAGGATCCACATGTAGTACTCATTAATGAACCTGTGATTCTGTGAGATCTGGAAAACATGCCCCGCTTTGAGGACTGGAGGTGAAAAACATTGTTCTACCTACATTCTAAGCTCTCATAAACAGGACCCTCACACGTTAATGTGAGTGTTATTCTACTATGTGCAATTTACAGAACCAGAACTTAATTTGTGCTACTTAGACAACACATAACTGACACTGGCACACAAACAATAATAATAATAATAATAATAATAATATAACCCCAAAACCAAATTATTTATCTTTGGGAGTTTTATTAAGATCTAAAATTAGTCAAAGGTTCTCAAACTTGTGCTGCTTAAGCTTTAGGCATGTGCCAGTGACAAATCCCAGCCACTTTCCATATTATTGCCGCAGCGTGCTGGAAGTCAATCCAATTAACTCGCATCCGCACATTGCATTTCCCTTACTTTGGTTTATGACAAAGAATGAACACTTCCATGCTATGCAGGACCTGTGCATTACCTATTTGCAGTATACACATAACATATACTGTACACATGTGAGTGCAGGTAGGGTACAGCATGCACACACAGTATACAGGGATACATTTACAGCAATCTGCATCCCAGCCAGCAATCCTAATTACAGTGTAACAAGCTGTGTGACAGTGGCTGCTGCATGTAACACTTACTGTAGTCCTCTATGTGCTCCAGTGGGTGATAGTAGATGGGGTAGAAGGCTGCGGCTACTGCAGCAACAAACCCCCCAAATATCAGCACCACCCTCCTGCTGCTGCTTTGGGACATGTCTCTAATGCTCTCTGCAAGGACAGCACGTCTATGTTACCTTCGTGCTCAGGACCTGGAAGTGACAAAACAAGAGGGCAGGAGAGAACTTCCGCCCTTACAGCAGCTAAATGTTTTCTTTTGGGGTAATTTTTTTTTTCCTATGCAGCATTGGACCCTCGCGGGCTCACTTCGCTCACCACACTTTACTATTCCAAATAGATTGTGACATGGACCCAGGGGGTTATGGGAAAGGTCCTCTCCACGAAGGTAAACTAGACACTACCAGGACAGCACTGACTGCTTCTTCCTGCTGCTCACTAACCTCACGTGACATCACCTGGTCATGTGACCCGCTGCTGCAGTCATGTGATACTACACTGTGCTGGCTGATGCACATATGTCTGTCCCTATGTAGCCGAGGAGAATAAGGGGTAGTGTTGTGCCCACTGGTGGTAAGGGAGGAATGTGATGGAGATGCTGGTGGGCAGGAGACGTGTATGACACAAACTGCTGAGCATGGCAGCGTGTGTGACAGAAGCTGGTAGACAGGGGAGTACGAAAGAGAAAAGCAAGTGGGGGGTTTGTGTGTGATAAAAACTAGTGGGAAAGGAGATTATTCTGTTAGCTACAATCAAATATGTTACTGTGGATGTTGTATTTCTATTCACTGGAGCTCCCTATTGTTTTGATTTCTCCTATCACGGAAACAAAAAGTTACTTAAATTTATTTTAATTTATCTTTATTGAAGGCAATTTTTATTTTTCTTGTTACTGTTAGTGTTTTTAGACAGTGACGTTTTGTTTTATGTTGTACTTTGACACTTTAAATAAAAAAATGCATGATTAAAAAGCGCGCTGTGCAGCATTGCCTCAGTCTCCCCTCCGTGATCCCAGCAGCGCTGTCATGGCCACTACTCTGTTAATCCTTACTGCTGAAGTGAATGGCGTCTCCTGCCCTCCGCGGTCTCTGCTGCCATTATCGCTGACTTCCACATGCTAAAGTACAAACAGACTTTCCCTCCAGACTCCAGATTCCCTCCAGATTCAAACATGGGCCACAGAAGTAACCAGGCTGTGGCCGGAGCATGGGGGGAAGGTAAGTCTATGGATTTCCTCTTACTAGGGGAGTCCGGACACAGCTACACTGTATTGGAGACTACAAACAGTGTGTTGATGCGCCGAACACCTCGAGTGCGACAGCGCTACGCTCTAGGGATCATAGGCGCCAGGACTAGGTTGAGGCCGCGATCCTTAAAGTTTAAGTCAACGGGGGGAATCAGACGCTCTCCTGGCAGTCCCTTCTCCAAGTTCAGGACCAGTTTCCACGCGTCTCCCGTCCATGAACTGAATGACCTCACTTCCGTTGCAGACGCTACCACGAGGGTACTCGGTCGCAGCTTAGACGCTGCGGTTGTGTACACTAGAGATCCGCCTAGACCGAGTCGCAGGCCTTAGCGTCTGCATACACGTGTTAGTCACTGAGCGTCCGTGTCCGTCAGTGAGCGTCCGTGTCCGTTATCAGTTATCAAGAGCGGCAGTGTACACCAGTAGCGTCTGAATCCACTCAGCGTCTTACGAGCGCATTTGCTTGGATATGGAAGTGTGGTGAGTCTCCCTGTATCCCGCTCTACGGAGGCAGGGTATACAGTACTAAAAATTCTCTACTTGTTAGTATGAATTGTTAATTTTTAGTACATATTGCATATGAGATCTGTATATTACTGTGTTTTCTGCATGTTATTTTTGAAAAAGAACCAGTTAAAACAGAAGTACAATTTTCCTACTTGTAAGTTGTTATGGGGGTTGTATTTTCATATGACAATGTCTAATGCCTTAACATGTGACTGACTGCTAGTATGTGTGCTGACTTTTCTGTGTAATGTCAGTCCTGTTCTGACCTTCAAATCAGGTGCATGGTTGTGGTCAGATTGATCTCACTTCTATATATCCATATATAGGTGATTTTCAGTCACATATTGTGTAGTCATTAACAGATTATTACCATGTCTGTGAGCGGCAAAAGTGACGAGGAGAATTTATCAGGCACTTCTACATCCCTAACATGCTTATCCTGTAAGACAGGGATAATTGATATGGACCAGTTGGTCACTTATGAGGGGTTGTGTTCGAACTGTTTTGCTTTTCAGCAAAGAAAAAAACAGGATTTGGTTCAACAACCAACAGAGCCACCATGGAATATGTTCGCAAAGACTTTGGGGTATATGCAATTGCGGTCGAATTGCCGCGAAAGTCGAAAAACGGGGCATTTTCGACAAAAAAAACATGTCGAATTGGATTCGACAATGCAATACAGTACTTTTAGTCAAAATACCTACCGTTTCAGATTCGACTTTTTGCAAATCGACATTTTCAAAATTCGACGTCTGCAATGGTCAAAATGCGGCTTTTCGACAAAAGTATATTCAATTGAAGAATGTCGATTCGACAACAGTGCTTTTCGACAGTAATTTCGTCAATTTCATTCAGCCTCACTTTGCTGGCGGAATCTAATAAAAAAATGTAAAAACATGTTTTTTTTTGTGTTTTTTTTTTATTGCTAATAGCATATCTATTTATATTAGAAGGGATTATGTACTTGTTTTGTCTATTTTTGACCCACAAGTATTTTTTAATAGATTTTTAAAAATAATATTTTTTTCTTCACTCTGCTGAGGGGAATGTACCCATGCTTCAACAGTTTTACCCAGGATACACTTCTGCAAAACCACTCCAGTATTGGACCAGTTACCCCACTCTACCATGGACGTCTTACTGGTGATGTGGACCTGAACCACCGCCATGTTAGAGTCACTCTTTCAGGTGAGATGTATTGGCCAAAACTCCATCTTGTCTGAGTAACCTGTGTATATGCGCAGTGTTGCTGGGACCTTTTGTTCTTTCCCAGGGTGGAGGAAACACTCTCAAATTACCTCCTTATTCTCTTCCGCAGGTCTTGTGGAGTATCCTTTCCGATTTGCAGGAACCAGCCTGGATTTGAAGGCACCGGACAGTTCCCCTGCTGTACCATGGGCGACCTACTTGTGATGTGTACCTGAACCTCCGTCATGTTGCAGACACCCCCCCCCCCTCCCCCTCAGGTGAGATGTATTGCCCAAAACTCCCTCTTGTCTAAGTAAGCCAGGCATGTCCCAACTGCGGCCCTCCGGCATTTGCAAAACTGCATATCCAATCATGCCCTGACACAGCAATGCTTACGCTGTGTCAGGGCATGCTTGGATGTGTAGTTTCTCAAGTGCCGGAGGGTTGCATTTGGGACAAAGGCCGATGTAACCTGCTTGTTTCCAAGTGTTGCTTGTACCTTGTCTTTGGATGACACCATACTATTCTCTTCCACAGGTCTTGCGGATTATCCTTCCCAAGGTGCAGGAACCAGCGTGGATGAAGGGACCGGACAGTTCCCCTGCTGTACCATGGGCGACCTACTTATGATGTTGACCTGAACCTCTGCCATGTAGCAGACACCCCCCCTCAGGTGAGATGTATTGCCCAAAACTCCCTCTTGACCAAGTAACACCGGCATGTCCAAAGTACAGCCCTCCGGCATTTGTAAAACTGCACATCCAATCATGCCCTGACACAGCAATGCTTACGCTGTTTCAGGGAATGTTTGGATGTCTAGTTTCTCAAGTGCCGGAGGGTTGCATATGGGACAAAGGCCGATGTAACCTGCTTGTACCTTGTCTTTGGATGACACAAATACTTGGAACCTCATACTATTCTCTTCTACAGGTCTCGCGGAGTATCCTTCCCAAGGTACAGGAACCAGCGTGGATGTCAAGGGACAAGACAGTTCCCCTGCTGTACCATGGGCGACCTACCACAATACCACTGCATCTCTGAAATGCCATATTTTACATTTTATCAACTAATAATTTAAAGAAAAACCACACAAAACTTCTCATTTTAAAAATGTATTGAAGAATTAAAATTGTATTTTTTTTTAATAAAAAAATAAATTGAAATAAAAAAAAAAAGTAGTGTTTGTTCTTCTTTACATTCTTTTCTTGTGTAGAAATCTGTGAAAAAAAAAGAAATTCCATATTAAGTAAAGACACTAATGATGTCATGTTCATTCCTTTCCCAAGAACATTTGTGGAACCACACAGTCCAGCATGACCCATTGCTGGACTATGTTGTTCCCCAAGGTCAGGCGGTCCAAAGTGGCAGATTGGTGTCAGTGGTCAGCACTTTGACACGCCTGCACTTGTGGAACCACGCAGTCCAGCATGACCCATTGCTGGACTATGTTGTTCCCCAAGGGCAGGCGGTCCAAAGTGGCAGAGTGGTGTCAGTGGTCAGCACTTTGACACACCTGCACTTGTGGAACCACACAGCCCAGCATGACCCATTGCTGGACTGTGTTGTTCCCCAAGGTCAGGCGGTCCAAAGTGGCAGAGTGGTGTCAGTGGTCAGCACTTTGACACGCCTGCACTTGTGGAACCACACAGCCCAGCATGACCCATTGCTGGACTGTGTTGTTCCCCAAGGTCAGGCGGTCCAAAGTGGCAGAGTGGTGTCACTGGTCAGCACTTTGACACGCCTGCACTTGTGGAACCACGCAGTCCAGCATGACCCATTGCTGGACTGTGTTGTTCCCCAAGGGCAGGCGGTCCAAAGTTTCTTGAATATATACATTGAAACATGGCTTTACTCACCTTGGTACGCACAACACGAACTACGCCGTTCACTTCAATTTTCCACCCAATCCTATGAAGAAGCCAAAAATAAACACTAGTGAATAGTAAATTCACACACCAGTGAAAGCCTATTTTACACCAATATAAAAAGGAGTTTGTTTTAAAAAAAAAAAAAGTGGTATCAGAATAGCTCTTTGGCCCATCATACATGTAGCCACAAGGAGCTTTCATCAGTTACCACACGCGCCCGCATACATGCCCGCGCATGTATGCCTAGACATAAAGCTCCTTGGTAGTATCCGGTCAAGGTGGGGGAGCCCAACACAAATATAAAACATTATTAAGAAAAAAAAAAACTAATGGGAGGGGGAGAAAGGGAAACATGAAAAACATAAGAGTAAATAATAAAACAATACGACCGGGCTTATGGTGGTTGTCCGTCCGGATCCTCCTCTTCCTCCTGATGGGGCGTCGATGTCCTGGGCGGCTGTGGAGTGCATTGACTTGGCCTATTTGGCCGTGCTGGTGTAGATGATGCGGCCGGTGTTGGTGGTGTAGGCATCTGGTATATATCCTTGGTACAGCTGTGACCGTCCATACCAGGATGGTGGTGGAGGAAGGGCAGGAGGCGTCCATGTGGCTTGTGATTGCGGATGTGGTGGTTCACCAGCGTGTTGATGAGCTGGCTCTGGGAGCTTATCGTACATCATCTGCAGTGTGGTTGCGATGATCTGGTGGCTGGCTGCCGAATGTCGTTGGCTCTCCGACATGTTGTCAACGCTGTGTGCCAGCCATGATGTGTTATCCACCAGCCGGTTGATGGATGTGGCCAGAACTTGAAGGATGTCCATAGTCTCCCTGTGATCTTCTCGTCTGGTCTTTTGCGTTTCTGCCGTGCTGTCGGCAAGAGCCTTTTGCATTTCAACCAGACCGTTTGCCATCTTCTCCATTGTCTTCTCAATGGCGTCCAGTCTGGTTTCAACGACATTCGTGTAGGTATCCTGGCGGGCAGTCATCTCTGCTGACAGGGTGTATACCCTCTGAACATTTGAGGGATCCTGCCCGTCCTGTACGTCTGCCACCAATTGCATTTGTGCAGCTGAAAAGAAAGTTAGAAATTAGTATACACATTCATACATTTGTTTGAAGGCTCACAATTTGATAATTACTCACACAGGGATGTAGAAACAGCGGGCTGCTGCACTTCCACCTCGTCGTCCGACGAATCCTGTAGGAGATCCGGCCTGAAGAAGGGACCAATCCCCGACGCAAGTCCGCCGCTGGTCCATGGTACCTCTGTTTGCAAAAGAAGAAGAAAATAAAATAAAGTTAATAAACTATACAAAAATGGCGACACCCCCCCCAAAAATAAAAACCTTCTCCATCCTGTGGTGCCGCTGTTCCAGGAGCTTCACTTGTCCTCAATTCTGGAGACTTTTCAAGGGTATGGCTGGATACGTCTGCACGGATGTCTTCAAACCCAAGAAAAGTCTCGTCCGTTAACCCTGTAGACTCAAACAATTCGGGTGATGGGTCCACAAGGGTAGTGTCTTGTTGAGGCTCTTCGGTCACAGTCCCAGAGCTCCTGGAGAGATGACGAGCTGGTGATGGCCTGCGCGCAGGAGATGTAGTTTGGCGCCCAGCTGGTGGTGTGGTCGCCGACGGTGTCTGGCGCGCAGGTGGCTATGGAACCGGGAGATTACATGGTATCTCTGGATGTACAGGATGCTTACCTACATGTGCCTATAGCACTGTCTCATCAGTGTTACCTCAGGTTTGCCATCCTCCAGGAACATTTTCAGTTCCAAACCTTGCCCTTTGGGCTAGCAACAGCACCCAGGGTGTTTACCAAGATTATGGTGGTTATGGCATCTTATCTCCGCAAGCAAGGGATAAGAATATTCCCATATCTCGACGACCTGTTAATCCTAGCACATTCGCATGAATTACTTTTGAGCCATCTTCAACAGACAATAGTTTGTTTACAGAGACACGGGTGGCTCATAAATTGGGAAAAGTCGGCTCCGAATCCGTCACAGCGGATGGTTCATTTGGGGGCCATATTGGATTCAGACCTACAGAGAGTTTTCTTACCAGAGAAAAAGATGGTCAAGGTGCAGGTCATGACTCAGGAAGCATTGCACACCCAGACAATGTCAGTCCATGCAGCAATGCGACTATTGGGTCTGATGGTATCAACCTTTGACATGGTGGAATATGCACAATTCCACTCCAGACCATTACAGCACCTTATTCTGACCAAATGGAACGGAAATCATCAGACGATAAAAAAGCAGATGATAAAGTTTCCAGTAAACGTAAAAAGGTCTCTAGCGTGGTGTCTACAGACAGACCATGTAAACATGGGGAGACCCTTTTGGATAAAAGAATGGCAAGTCCTGACAACAGATGCCAGTCTGCAAGGCTGGGGTGCGGTACTCGGAAGCCTTTGGTTCCAGGGAAAATGGACCACAAGGGAAAGTCGCCAATAAATCTGTTGGAAATAAGGGCCATTTATATGGCTCTAGTTCGGGCAAAGGACAGTCTGCAAGGAAGACCGGTCCAGATTCGCTCAGACAATGCGACAGCAGTAGCGTACCTCAATCATCAAGGAGGGACTCACAGCAAAAGATTGATGGAGGAAGTAACTCCCATTCTAAGATGGGCAGAACTCCATCTCCCAGCATTGTCAGCAGTATTTGTCCCAGGTGTACTGAACTGGGAAGTGGATTTTCTCAGTCGACACACCATTCAGGAAACCGAATGGGCATTACACCCAGAAGTGTTTCAGACAATAGTGAGCAGATGGGGTCTACCAGAGATAGATCTCATGGCGTCTCGCCTAAACAACAAAGTTCCGAAGTATGGATCGAGAACAAAGGATCCCGGAGCGGTCCTTGTAGACGCACTGTCAGTAGAATGGAAATTTCGTCTGGCGTATCTGTTCCCTCCAATATATCTGTTACCCAGAGTAGTGAGAAAAATAAAGCAAGCAAAGGGAGCAATAATTCTAATAGCTCCAGCTTGGCCGAGAAGGCATTGGTACACAGATCTACTGAGAATGTCCGTGGAAGCACCGATACTGCTTCCTCAACATCCAGATCTGCTAATGCAGGGTCCTTGTTGTCACAGTCAACTGGATCGTCTGTCTTTGACGGCGCGGCTGTTGAAACCTCTATCTTAGAAGCTAGAGGATTTTCAAAACAAGTAATCCAAACTATGCTTAGAGCAAGAAAGCCTTCTTCAGCTCGTGTTTATCACCGAATATGGCAAGCCTATATTCATTGGTGTACTGAAAAAAGTTTGAATCCAAGATCTTTTAAAGTATCCAGGATTTTGGATTTCCTTCAAGCAGGATTGGATAAAGGTTTGAAAGTAGCTTCCTTGAGAGTTCAAGTATGAGCATTAACTGTATGGTTTCAGCGTAAGATTGCTAATTTACAGGATGTCCGTACTTTTTTTCAGGGAGTTGTACATATTCAACCTCCATTTGTTCCTCCTGCAGCTCCCTGGGATTTGAATTTAGTTCTTAAATTCCTCCAGGGTCCTCCGTTTGAACCGCTTAAGAGAGCAGATCTTAAATGGTTAACGGCTAAAGTGCTTTTTTTACTGGCAATGGCGTCAGCCAGAAGAGTGTCAGATTTAGGAGCATTATCGTGTAAGTCTCCTTTCCTACGTTTTTTTCCAGACAGAGCAGTTCTCAGAACGAGATCTGGTTATCTTCCAAAGGTGGTTTCAAAGTTTCACCTTAATGAAGAGATTGTAGTCCCAGCTTTTCAGGTATCGGGACTTTCTGCGGGAGAAGCGTCGCTGGATGTAGTCCGAGCGTTAAGAATCTACATAGATCGTACAAGAGCCATCAGGAAAACAGATTCTCTCTTCATCCTCTATGGATTTCATAGAAGAGGATGGCCTGCTAGTAAACAGACGCTGGCAAGATGGCTTCGAATGGTAATATCAGAAGCTTATTCTCATGCAGATCTCCCTACTCCGGCTAATGTCTCTGCTCACTCTACACGTAAGGTAGGTCCTTCATGGGCAGCACAACAGGGTGCTTCAGCAGAACAGATTTGTAAGGCAGCCACATGGTCTTCCATAAACACATTCATTAGACATTATGCCTTGGATACTTTTGCCTCTCATGACGCAGACTTTGGACGAAAGGTCCTCCTGTGTAATCAGGAGCGTCCCCACCACTAAAACTGGCTTTGGGAATCCCAATGTTATCCTGTGGATAATCCTGTGGACCCAGCCAGAGAAATAGACGTTATGGTAAGAACTTACCGTTGATAACGTGATTTCTCTTATGTCCACAGGTATCCACAGGGGTCCCACCCTGACGCACCTGATTTGAGGATCTTGACAATCACTAAAACCTCTTCCCTCTTGTATGGAAGGGTGTGCATGTGTGTTCTTATCGCCTAAATAGGTTTCTACCTGATGCTCCTGCCTAATCGCTGTGGAAAGAACTGATTTGACTGAGTCAGTGGGCGGGATTATATGGTGAAGCCCCGATGTATCCTGGGAGGCCAGAAAGCTCGTGACCGTGTTGGTGCCATTTCCGCTGTCGCTCCGGCATATCCCAATGTTATCCTGTGGATACCTGTGGACATAAGAGAAATCACGTTATCAACGGTAAGTTCTTACCATAACGTCTATTTCTATTGTCTGCAGCATCGCTCTCTATGCTCCATAGTAAATTTGTCACTGGCTTCCAGCGTTGCACCAACATCGCTTCCAGCAGTGCTCCTGTGTCACTATCAGCCTTCAAGCGGTGTTCTTCATCATCTCCAGTACCACTCTCTGTCACGAGCGGTATTCCAATATCGCTCTGCATCTTCTACCACACAACATCGAACCACAGTTTCCATCGATACTCACCATCGGACTCTAATTTCAGCACACCTTTCGTTTGTACCGGTTCCATCTGGTAGCCTCGGACAGTTCTTCCAAGTACCACTTCAACCCCTGTGCAACTATGTTTATCCCAGCCTCCTGTGCATCACCTACTGGGCAGTACCACCTCGTTCCTCATCACAGCGGTTAGCTGTGGCCTACGGACTTACCAACTCCGGGTCTTGCAAGGACTTTGTCATCTTGTTCTGCATAGCCACAGCACTTATTACCTCTGCGCTTCTAGGAACTGTACTGCTATATCCTTCTGCACATCAACTGTTGAAGTCATTGCATTGCCAAGGTGTTCATACTGTGTGTTCAATAAATTGACTTTATTTTTATACTCCGTTGTTGTGGTCACGCCTTCGGGCTGACGGTGCTAGATCTCCTGTATGTCCAGGAACCCTATTCTGCCTTCACGGTTCACATACACGCGAGCCCCTACACCTGAGGCTTCCCCAGGTCAACCTCAGCCCTCAGTTGTGACAGGTGTGCAGCATTGGACATATATGGAAAATCCTGGTGGATGGGTTTCATAATAGAAAAGCCAGTGAGCATGGAAGCATGTGAGAGAAAAGGTGGTGGGCAGCTGGGGGCTTGTGGCGTAAATGATGATAGATCGGGGCATGTGAGAGAAAAACTATTGAGTAGAGGGTGGTAAGTGAGAGAAAAGGTGGCACACGAGGGGATGGAGGCGGCTGGGGGAAATTCTGTTGGGCAATGAAAGGCATTGTAAACCTCGGGGGATTTGAGAGAAAACTGGTGGGCACAAGCTGGCATATAAGGGAAAAGCTGGTGGGCAGGTGGTGGCATGTAAAAATAGCTGGAGGGGCATGTGAGGGAAAAGCAGGTGGGTAGCATGGGGCATATGTTGGAAAATCAGTTGAGCATATGAGGGAAAGGATAATGTAAGCCAAGGTGGAATCTGGTCAGCATGAGGGTATTGGGTGAGAAGAGGCCATGGGAGCTTTTCCCTAATGTGACCCTTCTGCCCATTATCATCTATCTTTTATTCCCCAAAACCATATAACTTTCTGTCATAGGGCTCCTGCCCTCCAGCTTTTCCTTCACGTACCACCCATTTCTCCCTGTTTTTCCCTCATATGCCCTCCTACACTCCAGCTTTTTCCTCCCCGGTCTTCTTGCCTTTAGCATTTCCACCACATACCACCTCTGCTTACCAACTTTTACCTCACACAACCCCTTCCCACTAACTCCTTCCTTACATGCCCCCTCTGTTATTCAACAGTTTCCCTCATAAGCCCCCTGTTCATCATCTTTATATTTTGCCCTGTCTGCTGAAAGTCCAGTCTTCCATGTGCCCTGCCTACTACTCATATTCGGTCTAGTATACCCTCCTGCATTGACTATATTTTGTCTAGTGAGACCCTTTACTGCTGACCATCCTCTAACTCCTGTGTCTCCCCCTGCTTACCATCAGCTCTTGCATGCCCCTTGCCCAGTGTTCGTACCCTGTCTTGTTTGCCCTTTCGCTGTTGACCATGCTCTATCCTGTGTGCCCCTTCCCTATAGACTATTTGTCTTGCGTGATTCTTCACATCTGACCATCCTGTTTTGCATGACCCTTCTGTAATGCCCCTTTTTTTTTTTTTCCTCAAGCCCCTTCTGCTCTGGCCATTGTTTCTCATGCACCTTCCTGTCTCCTTTTCCTTCTTGTACATCTTCTATCTCACATGCTCCCTCCTTTCTGGCCATACTCTGTCATGCATTCCCTTTCCTGATGACCATTCTTTATCTTGTTATCCTCTCCCAGGCCTTCATCCTCAGTTACATGTGCTTCCCCCAGCCAACATTCTCTGGCTCACTTCACCCTTGACCCATAGTCCTCTGTCTTTCCCCACTATCCAATATTCTGTCTTACATGAGCCCTCCTTGAATGCCAGACCATCTGTTATCTTGAATGGCCCCACCCTGCCCACAAGCTTTTTGTTTCACATACTACCAGTTTTTCTCTAACGTCCTAGTGGATGCTGGGAACTCCGTAAGGACCATGGGGAATAGCGGGCTCCGAAGGAGGCTGGGCACTCTAGAAAGATCTTAGACTACCTGGTGTGCACTGGCTCCTCCCACTATGACCCTCCTCCAAGCCTCAGTTAGATTTCGTGCCCGGCCGAGGTTGGATGCACACTAGGGGCTCTCCTGAGCTCTTAGAAAGTTATAGTCTTAGAATTTGTTCTTTTCAGTGAGACCTGCTGGCAACAGGCTCACTGCAGCGAGGGACTAAGGGGAGAAGAAGCGAACTCGCCTGCTTGCAGCCGGATTGGGCTTCTTAGGCTACTGGACACCATTAGCTCCAGAGGGATCGACCGCAGGCCCAGCCTTGATGTTCGGTCCCGGAGCCGCGCCGCCGTCCCCCTTACAGAGCCAGAAGCAAGAAGATGGTCCGGAAAATCGGCGGCATGAAGGCTCAGTCTTCACCAAGGTAGCGCACAGCACTGCAGCTGTGCGCCATTGCTCCTCATACACACTTCACACTCCGGTCACTGAGGGTGCAGAGCGCTGGGGGGGGGCGCTCTGAGGCAGCAATAAAAACACCTTGGCTGGCAAAAATACTTCAATATATAGCCCCAGGGGCTATATATGAGGTAAATACCCCTGCCAGAAGTCCATAAAAAACGGGAGAATAGGCCGCGAAAAAGGGGCGGAGCCTATCTCCTCAGCACACTGGCGCCATTTTCCCTCACAGCTCCGTTGGAGGGAAGCTCCCTGGCTCTCCCCTGCAGTCTACAAGGGTTAAAAAAAGAGAGAGGGGGCACTAAATTTAGGCGCAGTATACATTATATATATAGATATAAAGCTATAGGGGACATAACTCAGTTAGTCCCTGCAGTATATAGCGCTCTGGTGTGTGCTGGCATACTCTCACTCTGTCCCCCCAAAGGGCTTTTGTGGGTCCTGTCCTCGTTTAGAGCATTCCCTGTGTGTCTGCGGTGTGTCGGTACGGCTGTGTCGACATGTTGAATGAGGAGGCTTATATGGTGACGGAACAGAGGCCGATATATGTGATGTCGCCCCCTGTGGGGCCGACACCAGAGTGGATAGAGAGGTAAAAGGTATTAACCGACAGTGTCAACTCCTTACATAAAAGGGTGGATGACGTAACAGCTGTGGGACAGCCGGCTTCGCAGCCCGCGCCTGCCCAGGCGTCTCAAAGGCCATCAGGGGCTCAAAAACGCCCGCTCTCTCAGATGGCAGACACAGATGTCGACACGGAGTCTGACTCCAGTGTCGACAAGGTGGAGACATATACACAATCCAATCCGTGACTTGATCCCGGCAATAAAAAATGTGTTATACATTTCTGACTTTAACCTCTATAAATGGGTTTTAGGTTTGGGGAGAAAAAACAGGCAGTGTTTTGTTCCCCCATCAGATGAATAAATGAAGTGTGTGAAAACCGTGGGTTCCCCCGTTAAGAAACTGGTAATTTATAAAAAGTTACTGATGGCGTACCCTTTCCCGCCAGGAGGATAAGTTACGCTGGGAGATATCCCCTAGGGTGGATAAGGCGCTCACACGTTTGTCAAAAAAGGTGGCACTGCCGTCTTAGGATACGGCCACTTTAATAGGTACCTGTTGATAAAAAACAGGAGGCTATCCTGAAGTCTGTATTTACACACTCAGGTACTAGACTGAGACCTGCAGATAGTGCTGCTGCAGCGTGGTTGGTGACCCTGTCAAACAGGGATAATAGTTGGCAAACATAAAAACATATTAAAGACGTTGTCTTATATATGGGGGATGCACAGAGGGATATTTTGCCGGCTGGCATCCAAAATAAATGTAATGTCCATTCTGTCAGGAGGGTATTAGAGACCTGTCACTGGACAGGTGATGCTGACTTAAAAAGCGCATAGAGAGCCTTATAAGGGTGAGGAATTATTTGGGGATGGTCTCTGGGACCTCGTATCCACAGCAACTGCTGGGAAGAAATAATTTTACCTCAGGTTTCCTCACAGAAAAAGGTACAGTCCTTTCGGCTTCAGAAAAGCAAGCGGGTCAAATGGCGCTTCCTTTCTGTACAGAGACAAGGGTAGAGGGAAAAAGCTGCACCAGTCAGCCTGTTCCCAGAATCAAGATTCTTCCCCCGCCTCCTGTGAGTACACACCATGACGCGGGTGCTCCACAGGTGTAGCCAGGTACGGTGGGGGGCCGCCTCAAAAATTTCAGCAATTAGTGGGCTCGCTCACAGGTGGATCCCTGTTTCTTCCAAGTAGTATTTCAGGGGTACAAGCTGGAATTAGAGATGTCTCCCCCCAGCCGTTTCCTAAAATATGCCTTGCTGACAACTCCCTCAGGCAGGGAGGCTGTGCTAGAGGCAATTAATAAGCGGTATTCCCAGCAGGTAATACTCAAGGTGCCCCTACTTCAACAAGGACGGGGTTACTATTCCACACGGGTTGGGGTACCGAAACCGCATGGTTCGGTGTGACCCATTTTATATTAAAATCCTTGAACATAAAAAAAAAAAAAAAAAAAAAAAATTCAAGTTCAAGATGGAATCGCTCAGGGCGGTTATTGCAAGCCTGGACGAGGGGGATTACATGGTATCCCGGGACATCAAGGATGCTTACCTGCATGTCCCCATTTACCATCCTCGCCAGGAGTACCTCAGATTTGTGGTACAGGATTACCATTACCAAGTCCAGACACTGCCGTTTGGACTGTACATGGCACCGAGGGTGTTTTATCAAGGTAATGGCCGAAATGATGATACTCCTTCAAAAAAAAGGGAGTTGTAATTATCCCGTATTTGGACAATCTCGTTATAAGGGCGAGGTCCAAGGAGCAGTTGGTAGTCGGGGTAGCACTATTTTGGAAAGTGCTACAACAGCATAGGTGGATTCTAAACAGTCCAAAGTCACAGCTGGTTCCTATGACACGTCTACTGTTCCTGGGGATGGTTCTGGACATAAACCAGAAATAGTGTTTCTCCCGGAGGAGAAAGCCAAGGAGTTGTCATCTCTAGTCAGAGACCTCCTGAAACCAAAATAGGTAGCGGTGCATCATTGCACGCGAGTCCTGGGAAAAATGGTAGCTTCTTACGAAGCAATCCCATTAGGCAGGTTCCATACAAGAACTTTTCAGAGGGACCTGTTGGACAAGTGGTCCGGATCGCATCTTCCGATGCATAGGCTGATAACCCTGTCTTCAAGGACCAGGGTATCTCTACTGTGGTGGCTGCAGAGTGCCCATCTTCAAGAGGGCCGCAGGTTCGGCATACAGGACTAGGTCCTAGTGACCATGGATTCCAGCCTTTGAGGCTGGGGGGCAGTCACATAGGGAAGAAACTTCCAGGGACTTTGGTCAAGTCAGGTTATTTCCCTACACATAAATATTCTGGATCTGAGGGCCATTTAAAATGCCCTGAGGCCAGCAAGGCCTCTGCTTCAAAACCAGCCGGTACTGATCCAATCAGACAACATCACGGCAGTCGCCCATGTAATCAACAGGGCGGCACAAAAAGCAGGATGGCGATGGCAGAAGCCACAAGGATTCTCCGATAGGCGGAAAATCATGTGTTAACACTGTCAGCAGTGTTCATTCCCGGAGTGGACAACTGGGAAGCAGATCTTCTCAACAGACACGACCTCCACCCGGGAGAATGGGGACTTCCTCCAGAAGTCTTCCAATAGGATTGTACACCATTGGGAAAGGCCACAGGTGGACATGATGGCGTCCGCCTTAACAAAAAGCTATAAAAGATATTGCTCCAGGTCAAGGGACCCTCAGGCGATAGCTATGGACGCTCTGGTAACACCGTGGGTGTACCAGTCGGTTTAGGTGTTCTCCCCTCTGCCTCTCATACCAAAGGTACTGAGAATAATAAGAAGGCGAGGAGTAAGAACGATACTCGTGGATGGCCAAGAAGAGCTTGGTACCCAGAACTTCAAGAATTTATATCAGAGGACCCATGGCCTCTGCCACTCAGTCAGGACCTGCGGCAGCAGGGGCCCTGTCTGTTCCAAGACTTACCGCGGCTGCGTTTGACGGCATGGCGGTTGAACGCCGGATCCTGAAGGAAAAGGGCATTCCGGAGGAAGTAATTCCTACGCTTACTAAAGCCAGGAAAGAGGTTACAGCAACTCATTATCACCGCATATGGCGAAAATATGTTGCATGGTATGAGGCCGAAAGGGCCCCAACAGAGGAATTTCAACTAGGTCGATTTCTGCATTTCCTGCAAGCAGGAGTGACTATGGGCCTTAAATTGGGTTCCATTAAGGTACAGATCTCGGCTCTGTCGATTTTCTTTCAAAAAAGAACTCGCTTCAGTACCTGAAGTTCAGACATTTATAAAAGGAGTGCTGCATAGTCAGCCCCCGTTTGTGCCTCCTGTGGCACCTTGGGATCTCAACGTGGTGTTGAGTTTTCTTAAAATCACATTGGTTTGAACCACTAAAAACCATGGATCTGAAATATCTCACATGGAAGGTGGTTATGTTATTGGCCTTGGCTTCTGCCAGGCGAGTATCAGAATTGGCGGCTTTGTCTTGTAAAAGCCCTTATTTGATTTTCCATATGGATAGGGCAGAATTGAGGACTCGTCCCCAGTTTCTCCCTAAGGTGGTGTCAGCGTTTCACCTGAACCAGCCTATTTGGTGCCTGCGGCTACTAAGGATTTGGAGGACTCCAAGTTGCTAGACGTTGTCAGGGCCCTGAAAATATATGTTTCCAGGACGGCTGGAGTCAGAAAATCTGACTCGCTGTTTATCCTATATGCACCCAACAAGCTGGGTGCTCCTGCTCCTAAGCAGACTATTGCTCGTTGGATTTGTAGTACAATTCAGCTTGCACATACTGTGGCAGGCCTGCCACAGCCAAAATCTGTCAATGCCCATTCCACAAGGAAGGTGGGCTCATCTTGGGCGGCTGCCCGAGGGGTCTCGGCTTTACAACTTTGCCGAGCAGCTACTTGGTCAGGGGCAAACACGTTTGCAAAATTCTACAAATTGGATACCCTGGCTGAGGAGGACCTGGAGTTCTCTCATTCGGTGCTGCAGAGTCATCCGCACTCTCCCGCCCGTTTGGGAGCTTTGGTATAATCCCCATGGTCCTTACGGAGTTCCCAGCATCCACTAGGACGTTAGAGAAAATAAGAATTTACTCACCGGTAATTCTATTTCTCGTAGTCCGTAGTGGATGCTGGGCGCCCATCCCAAGTGCGGTTTATCTGCATTACTTGTACATAGTTGTTGTTAACTAAATCGGGTTACTGTTGAGCCATCTGTTGAGAGGCTCTATTGTTTCATACTGTTAACTGTGTTTCATATCACGAGTTGTACGGTGTGATTGGTGTGGCTGGTATGAGTCTTACCCGGGATTCAAAATCCTTCCTTATTGTGTACGCTCGTCCGGGCACAGTACCTAACTGAGGCTTGGAGGAGGGTCATAGTGGGAGGAGCCAGTGCACACCAGGTAGTCTAAGATCTTTCTAGAGTGCCCAGCCTCCTTCGGAGCCCGCTATTCCCCATGGTCCTTACGGAGTTCCCAGCATCCACTACGGACTACGAGAAATAGAATTACCGGTGAGTAAATTCTTATTATTTCCCAGAATCCACTGGTAGTTTACTTCCCACAGGCATCACCAAATGCTGTTGTGCTCAATTCATTTGTTGCTTTGTATAGGTGCCAAATATCATCTATGCACAGGAGAGCTGCTACAACCTCCATCTTGTTGCATTGAAATCTGACAATCTTTTCACAATAGCTGCTGCAAGAATACTGGGGGTAATTCCGAGTTGATCGCAGCAGCAAATTTGTTAGCAGTTGGGCAAAACCATTTGCACTGCAGGTGTGGCAGATATAACATTTGCAGGGAGAGTTAGATTTGGGTGGGGTGTGTTCAAACTGAAATCTAAATTGCAGTGTAAAAATAAAGCAGCCAGTATTTACCCTGCACAGAAATGAAATAACCCACCCAAATCTAACTCTCTCTGCACATGTTATATCTGCCCCCCCTGCAGTGCACATGGTTTTGCCCAACTGCTAACAAATTTGCTGCTGCGATCAACTCGGAATTCCCCCCACTGTACCTTCTCTCCTCTTGTTTATTATGCAGATACACAGGACTGTTTCATCTGTACTGGGCCACACAATTTCTGACTGTAGCCATGGTTGGGATGCAGTGAGATCGTAATCTTAAATAATACAAATTAAAATGAATTGAAGAAATCTAAATACCTTTTTAGTGAGATCACAATTGAATGAAGAGCAGGTATTCTAGGTAGACTTATTGGGCATATGTAATAGGGTCCAAGTTTGCCGGAGGTGCAGGAGGTCGGATGATCTCTGACTTCAACTTTTTTTTTTTAAAGTGGCAATCATTTACAAGACAAAATCAACCTGGTTGCACAGAGATTTCCTGACCTCCGGAACAGGCGGCTTGCGCATCCCCATGGTAAGTAAGAGATCTGATACTGCGTCCCAGGACGCAGGTTGGATCACTACTGCATTAGGCGGTATCTACTTGTAATAGGTGCCTCCTGCTGCATCACCATACAGCGCTATCACTGCTGCTTCCAGCCACATCTGAATTAGCCCCTTTGTTCAGATAAGCCTTTTTATTGTACATGTAAAATGTGTCTCTCTATTAAATGCAGTGGCGGAACTGTGGGAGGCAATGGAGTCAGCTGCCGCCAGGCTCCTGACCTGCAGGGGGCACTTCTCCATTGCCTCCCACCCGACAATCCATCGCCGCATCTGACTGGAGCTTTGTCATGACACGGCAGCAGCAGCTGCCGGGGGTATTTTTATCTTTATTAATACATGTTGGCAGCACTGTGTTTATGTGTGTGAATGTTTTTAAGTGAGCTGTGTATGTCTGTGGTTTTTAAAGGAAAGTTGTGTGTTTAAGTGAAAGAGGAATGTGTGTGCGTGTGTAAAAGTGGCAGGTGTGTAATTGTGTGTGTGTGTAAGTGAGAGGCTTGTGTGAGTTTGTGTAAGTGTGTGTAAGTGAAAGGGACGTGTGTGTGTGTAATTGTGTGAAAGTGGCGTGTGTAAGTAAAAGTGGCGTGTGTGTGTAATTGTGTGAAAGTGGTGTGTGTGTGTAATTGTGTGTGTGTAAGTGAAAGAGGCATGTGTGTGTGTAATTGTGTGTGTGTGTGTAAGTGAAAGTGACGTGTGTGTGTGTGTAATTGTGTGAAAGTGGCGTGTGTTTGTAATTGTGTGTACGTGAAAGTGGCGTGTGTGTAAGTAAAAGTGGCGTGTGTGTGTAATTGTGTGTAAGTAAAAGTGGTGTGTGTGTAAGTGAAAGTGACGTGTGTGTAATTGTGTGTAAGTGAAAGTGTCGTGTGTGAAAGTGGTGTGTGTGTGTAATTGTGTGTGTGTAAGTGAAAGAGGCATGTGTGTGTGTGTAATTGTGTGAAAGTGATGTGTGTGTAATTGTGTGAAAGTGGCGTGTGTGTAAGTGAAAGTGGCGTGTGTTTGTAATTGTAAGTGAAAAAGGCGTGTGTGTGTGTAAGTGAAAGAGGCATGCGACCTAGTGAAAGAGGTGTTTGTGTGTAAGTGAAAGAGGTGTGTGTGTTTCAAGTGAAAAAGGCATGTGTGTGTAAGTGAAAGGTGTGTGTGTTTATCTATACTATTGTGAAAGGCACCTGAGTACGCTGCTACTGTTCACCCTGTGTACCAGCTATCTACATATGGCGTGTGTATATATATATATATATATAATATAATCTCCCTATATGTATAGGGGGAGGGGGGGCACCAACATTCTATCATGCCTCCGGGCGACTGGGGCGAATTTACACCACTGACTAAATGTATGGTTTATATACCCATGGCCCTATGATTTCCAGTATCTTTTCTTTGAGCAGCTGGCTAGAGATGTCTTATTGACCTTGAAGGAGTTACCCTCTTTGGAAGAATCCTTTTTTTGGTTTCAGATGAGTACATATTTTTGGATCTAACAAGGCCACATAGATCACAATTGGATTATTGGATTACATATTAAATGATTGCAAGCCCAAACAACAGTGTGTGTGTTTTTTGGGTAGGCTGGAAAATGAAAATGTAATTCCAGGAAAACTTCACGCAGTGCGGAACAATGTATATGGGCCTGCTCATAAAGGTATAAACCACCTCCAACCTTGAGAGAGAAATGTATTTATTACATCCCTACCCTTCTCATCATGTTGCTAGGGGAGATCTTTGGATGGGATTGTGGGCCTGATTCAGATTTGTTAGCAAAGCAGAAAAGCACACAACTGGGCAAAACCATACTGCACTGCAGGTGGGGCAGAAGTAACATGTGCAGAGAGAGTTAGATTTGGGTGGGGTGTGTTCAAACTGAAATCTAAATTGCAGTGTAAAAGTACAGCTGTGGGCTACATGCAAAAGCAGCCAGTATTTACTAGAGATGAGCGCCTGAAATTTTTCGGGTTTTGTGTTTTGGTTTTGGGTTCGGTTCCGCGGCCGTGTTTTGGGTTCGACCGCGTTTTGGCAAAACCTCACCGAATTTTTTTTGTCGGATTCGGGTGTGTTTTGGATTCGGGTGTTTTTTTCAAAAAACCCTAAAAAACAGCTTAAATCATAGAATTTGGGGGTCATTTTGATCCCATATTATTATTAACCTCAAAAACCATAATTTCCACTCATTTTCAGTCTATTCTGAATACCTCACACCTCACAATATTATTTTTAGTCCTAAAATTTGCACCGAGGTCGCTGGATGACTAAGCTAAGCGACCCTAGTGGCCGACACAAA
Organism: Pseudophryne corroboree; assembly: GCF_028390025.1. Lineage (NCBI taxonomy): Eukaryota > Metazoa > Chordata > Amphibia > Anura > Myobatrachidae > Pseudophryne > Pseudophryne corroboree. The sequence continues at coordinate 1,100,326,251 of NC_086444.1, read as the reverse complement.
CACCTGGCCCATCTAGGAGTGGCACTGCAGTGTCACGCAGGATGTCCCTTCCAAAAAACCCTCCCCAAACAGCACATGACGCAAAGAAAAAAAGAGGCGCAATGAGGTAGCTGACTGTGTGAGTAAGATAAGCGACCCTAGTGGCCGACACAAACACCGGGCCCATTTAGGAGTGGCACTGCAGTGTCACGCAGGATGTCCCTTCCAAAAAACCCTCCCCAAACAGCACATGACGCAAAGAAAAAAAGAGGCGCAATGAGGTAGCTGACTGTGTGAGTAAGATAAGCGACCCTAGTGGCCGACACAAACACCGGGCCCATTTAGGAGTGGCACTGCAGTGTCACGCAGGATGTCCCTTCCAAAAAACCCTCCCCAATCAGCACATGACGCAAAGAAAAAAAGAGGCGCAATGAGGTAGCTGTGTGAGTAAGATTAGCGACCCTAGTGGCCGACACAAACACCGGGCCCATTTAGGAGTGGCACTGCAGTGTCACGCAGGATGTCCCTTCCAAAAAACCCTCCCCAATCAGCACATGACGCAAAGAAAAAAAGAGGCGCAATGAGGTAGCTGTGTGAGTAAGATTAGCGACCCTAGTGGCCGACACAAACACCGGGCCCATTTAGGAGTGGCACTGCAGTGTCACGCAGGATGTCCCTTCCAAAAAACCCTCCCCAAACAGCACATGACGCAAAGAAAAAAAGAGGCGCAATGAGGTAGCTGACTGTGTGAGTAAGATAAGCGACCCTAGTGGCCGACACAAACACCGGGCCCATTTAGGAGTGGCACTGCAGTGTCACGCAGGATGTCCCTTCCAAAAAACCCTCCCCAATCAGCACATGACGCAAAGAAAAAAAGAGGCGCAATGAGGTAGCTGTGTGAGTAAGATTAGCGACCCTAGTGGCCGACACAAACACCGGGCCCATTTAGGAGTGGCACTGCAGTGTCACGCAGGATGTCCCTTCCAAAAAACCCTCCCCAATCAGCACATGACGCAAAGAAAAAAAGAGGCGCAATGAGGTAGCTGTGTGAGTAAGATTAGCGACCCTAGTGGCCGACACAAACACCGGGCCCATTTAGGAGTGGCACTGCAGTGTCACGCAGGATGTCCCTTCCAAAAAACCCTCCCCAAACAGCACATGACGCAAAGAAAAATAAAAGAAAAAAGAGGTGCAAGATGGAATTGTCCTTGGGCCCTCCCACCCACCCTTATGTTGTATAAACAGGACATGCACACTTTAACCAACCCATCATTTCAGTGACAGGGTCTGCCACACGACTGTGACTGAAATGACGGGATGGTTTGGACCCCCACCAAAAAAGAAGCAATTAATCTCTCCTTGCACAAACTGGCTCTACAGAGGCAAGATGTCCACCTCATCATCATCCTCCGATATATCACCGTGTACATCCCCCTCCTCACAGATTATCAATTCGTCCCCACTGGAATCCACCATCTCAGCTCCCTGTGTACTTTGTGGAGGCAATTGCTGCTGGTCAATGTCTCCGCGGAGGAATTGATTATAATTCATTTTAATGAACATCATCTTCTCCACATTTTCTGGATGTAACCTCGTACGCCGATTGCTGACAAGGTGAGCGGCGGCACTAAACACTCTTTCGGAGTACACACTTGTGGGAGGGCAACTTAGGTAGAATAAAGCCAGTTTGTGCAAGGGCCTCCAAATTGCCTCTTTTTCCTGCCAGTATAAGTACGGACTGTGTGACGTGCCTACTTGGATGCGGTCACTCATATAATCCTCCACCATTCTTTCAATGGGGAGAGAATCATATGCAGTGCCAGTAGACGACATGTCCGTATCCGTAATCGTTGTCAGGTCCTTCAGTCCGGACCAGATGTCAGCATCAGCAGTCGCTCCAGACTGCCCTGCATCACCGCCAGCGGGTGGGCTCGGAATTCTGAGCCTTTTCCTCGCACCCCCAGTTGCGGGAGAATGTGAAGGAGGAGATGTTGACAGGTCGCGTTCCGCTTGACTTGACAATTTTCTCACCAGCAGGTCTTTCAACCCCAGCAGACTTGTGTCTGCCGGAAAGAGAGATCCAAGGTAGGCTTTAAATCTAGGATCGAGCACGGTGGCCAAAATGTAGTGCTCTGATTTCAACAGATTGACCACCCGTGAATCCTTGTTAAGCGAATTAAGGGCTCCATCCACAAGTCCCACATGCCTAGCGGAATCGCTCCGTGTTAGCTCCTCCTTCAATGTCTCCAGCTTCTTCTGCAAAAGCCTGATGAGGGGAATGACCTGACTCAGGCTGGCAGTGTCTGAACTGACTTCACGTGTGGCAAGTTCAAAGGGCATCAGAACCTTGCACAACGTTGAAATCATTCTCCACTGCGCTTGAGACAGGTGCATTCCACCTCCTATATCGTGCTCAATTGTATAGGCTTGAATGGCCTTTTGCTGCTCCTCCAACCTCTGAAGCATATAGAGGGTTGAATTCCACCTCGTTACCACTTCTTGCTTCAGATGATGGCAGGGCAGGTTCAGTAGTTTTTGGTGGTGCTCCAGTCTTCTGTACGTGGTGCCTGTACGCCGAAAGTGTCCCGCAATTCTTCTGGCCACCGACAGCATCTCTTGCACGCCCCTGTCGTTTTTTAAATAATTCTGCACCACCAAATTCAAGGTATGTGCAAAACATGGGACGTGCTGGAATTTGCCCATATTTAATGCACACACAATATTGCTGGCGTTGTCCGATGCCACAAATCCACAGGAGAGTCCAATTGGGGTAAGCCATTCCGCGATGATCTTCCTCAGTTGCCGTAAGAGGTTTTCAGCTGTGTGCGTATTCTGGAAAGCGGTGATACAAAGCGTAGCCTGCCTAGGAAAGAGTTGGCGTTTGCGAGATGCTGCTACTGGTGCCGCCGCTGCTGTTCTTGCGGCGGGAGTCCATACATCTACCCAGTGGGCTGTCACAGTCATATAGTCCTGACCCTGCCCTGCTCCACTTGTCCACATGTCCGTGGTTAAGTGGACATTGGGTCCAGCTGCATTTTTTAGGACACTGGTGAGTCTTTTTCTGAGGTCCGTGTACATTTTCGGTATCGCCTGCCTAGAGAAGTGGAACCTAGATGGTATTTGGTAACGGGGGCACACTGCCTCAATAAATTGTCTAGTTCCCTGTGAACTAACGGCGGATACCGGACGCACGTCTAACACCAACATAGTTGTCAAGGCCTCAGTTATCCGCTTTGCAGCAGGATGACTGCTGTGATATTTCATCTTCCTCGCAAAGGACTGTTGAACAGTCAATTGCTTACTGGAAGTAGTACAAGTGGGCTTACGACTTCCCCTCTGGGATGACCATCGACTCCCAGCAGCAACAACAGCAGCGCCAGCAGCAGTAGGCGTTACACGCAAGGATGCATCGGAGGAATCCCAGGCAGGAGAGGACTCGTCAGAATTGCCAGTGACATGGCCTGCAGGACTATTGGCATTCCTGGGGAAGGAGGTAATTGACACTGAGGGAGTTGGTGGGGTGGTTTGCGTGAGCTTGGTTACAAGAGGAAGGGATTTACTGGTCAGTGGACTGCTTCCGCTGTCACCCAAAGTTTTTGAACTTGTCACTGACTTATTATGAATGCGCTGCAGGTGACGTATAAGGGAGGATGTTCCGAGGTGGTTAACGTCCTTACCCCTACTTATTACAGCTTGACAAAGGGAACACACGGCTTGACACCTGTTGTCCGCATTTCTGTTGAAATAGTTCCACACCGAAGAGCTGATTTTTTTGGTATTTTCACCAGGCATGTCAACGGCCATATTCCTCCCACGGACAACAGGTGTCTCCCCGGGTGCCTGACTTAAACAAACCACCTCACCATCAGAATCCTCCTGGTCAATTTCCTCCCCAGCGCCAGCAACACCCATATCCTCCTCATCCTGGTGTACTTCAACACTGACATCTTCAATCTGACTATCAGGAACTGGACTGCGGGTGCTCCTTCCAGCACTTGCAGGGGGCGTGCAAATGGTGGAAGGCGCATGCTCTTCACGTCCAGTGTTGGGAAGGTCAGGCATCGCAACCGACACAATTGGACTCTCCTTGTGGATTTGGGATTTCGAAGAACGCACAGTTCTTTGCGGTGCTTTTGCCAGCTTGAGTCTTTTCAGTTTTCTAGCGAGAGGCTGAGTGCTTCCATCCTCATGTGAAGCTGAACCACTAGCCATGAACATAGGCCAGGGCCTCAGCCGTTCCTTGCCACTCCGTGTGGTAAATGGCATATTGGCAAGTTTACGCTTCTCCTCCGACAATTTTATTTTAGGTTTTGGAGTCCTTTTTTTACTGATATTTGGTGTTTTGGATTTGACATGCTCTGTACTATGACATTGGGCATCGGCCTTGGCAGACGACGTTGCTGGCATTTCATCGTCTCGGCCATGACTAGTGGCAGCAGCTTCAGCACGAGGTGGAAGTGGATCTTGATCTTTCCCTAATTTTGGAACCTCAACATTTTTGTTCTCCATATTTTAATAGGCACAACTAAAAGGCACCTCAGGTAAACAATGGAGATGGATGGATACTAGTATACAATTATGGACGGACTGCCGAGTGCCGACACAGAGGTAGCCACAGCCGTGAACTACCGTACTGTACTGTGTCTGCTGCTAATATAGACTGGTTGATAAAGAGATGTCGTAGTATGTATGTATAAAGAAGAAAGAAAAAAAAACCACGGTTAGGTGGTATACAATTATGGACGGACTGCCGAGTGCCGACACAGAGGTAGCCACAGCCGTGAACTACCGTACTGTACTGTGTCTGCTGCTAATATAGACTGGTTGATAAAGAGATGTCGTAGTATGTACGTATAAAGAAGAAAGAAAAAAAAACCACGGTTAGGTGGTATACAATTATGGACGGACTGCCGAGTGCCGACACAGAGGTAGCCACAGCCGTGAACTACCGTACTGTACTGTGTCTGCTGCTAATATAGACTGGTTGATAAAGAGATGTCGTAGTATGTATGTATAAAGAAGAAAGAAAGAAAAACCACGGTTAGGTGGTATACAATTATGGACGGACTGCCGAGTGCCGACACAGAGGTAGCCACAGCCGTGAACTACCGTACTGTACTGTGTCTGCTGCTAATATAGACTGGTTGATAAAGAGATGTCGTAGTATGTATGTATAAAGAAGAAAGAAAAAAAAAACCACGGTTAGGTGGTATACAATTATGGACGGACTGCCGAGTGCCGACACAGAGGTAGCTACAGCCGTGAACTACCGTACTGTGTCTGCTGCGACTGGATGATAAATAATGATATAAAAAATATATATATATCACTACTGCAGCCGGACAGGTATATATATTATATAATGACGGACCTGCTGGACACTGTCAGCAGAATGAGTTTTTTATAGAATAAAAAAAAAAACACCACACAAGTGAAGTCACACGACGAGTGTTTAACTTTTTCAGGCAATCACAATATAGTATACTACTAACTATACTGGTGGTCAGTGTGGTCAGGTCACTGGTCAGTCACACTGGCAGTGGCACTCCTGCAGCAAAAGTGTGCACTGTTTAATTTTAATATAATATGTACTCCTGGCTCCTGCTATAACCTATAACTGGCACTGCAGTGCTCCCCAGTCTCCCCCACAATTATAAGCTGTGTGAGCTGAGCACAGTCAGATATATAATATATACATAGATGATGCAGCACACTGGGCTGAGCAGTGCACACAGATATGGTATGTGACTGTCTTGTACTCCTGGCTCCTGCTATAACCTATAACTGGCACTGCAGTGCTCCCCAGTCTCCCCCACAATTATAAGCTGTGTGAGCTGAGCACAGTCAGATATATAATATATACATAGATGATGCAGCACACTGGGCTGAGCAGTGCACACAGATATGGTATGTGACTGAGTCACTGTGTGTATCGTTTTTTTCAGGCAGAGAACGGATATATTAAATAAAACTGCACTGTCTGGTGGTCACTGTGGTCAGTCACTAGTAAACTCTGCACTCTCTTCTACAGTACTCCTAAGCTCCAGTAAATCAGGTCAATCTCTCTCTCTCTCTCTCTCCTAATCTAAATCACTGTACTCCCTAACAGCTGCTCCCCGTCCCCAATCCTCCCCACAATTATAACTAAGTCACTCAGTCTTTACTCTTTTCTACTATAACGGAGAGGACGCCAGCCACGTCCTCTCCCTATCAATCTCAATGCACGTGTGAAAATGGCGGCGACGCGCGGCTCCTTATATAGAATCCGAGTCTCGCGAGAATCCGACAGCGTCATGATGACGTTCGGGCGCGCTCGGGTTAACCGAGCAAGGCGGGAAGATCCGAGTCGCTCGGACCCGTGAAAAAAAACATGAAGTTCGTGCGGGTTCGGATTCAGAGAAACCGAACCCGCTCATCTCTAGTATTTACCCTGCACAGAAATAATATAACCCACCCAAATCTAAATCTCTCTGCACATGTTACATCTGCCCCATCTGCAGTGCAGCATGGTTTTGCCCAGTTGTGTGCTTTTTTGCTTTGCTAACAATCCTGAATCAGGCCCTATATGAGACTGCTGATACCTATGCGGCAGCTTTCCCAGGGTAGGAAAATCAATTAGCTTGTCACTACAATACATTATTGTGATCCAAGGGATTATTCATACCTCCCAACATTGGGAAGAGATGAGGAGGGACGCTCTGGCGCAGCTTAGCAGCGGCCGCCTGGAAAAGGGGCGTGGTCTATATGAAAGGGGCGTGGCTTCACAGGAGTGCCGTGATCGCGAGCCACGCCCCGGTTTTCATTACTATGGGGGCATGGCCTGCGCTCTATGAGCTGCTGGCATGCCCCCTCGTCTCTAGTGAATAGACGCTATGCGCACAGCGTCTATTCACCGCTAGGCAGAGCAGTGAGTGCAGGAACCTCCCAACTGCCCCCACCGCGGGACACTGTGGCCCACAGGTGGGACAGCGGGACAGTCCTAAAAAAATGGGACTGTCCCGCGAAAATCGGGACAGTTGGGAGTTATGGATCATTGCAGCTCATTAGGAGGACACCATTATTTCACATGAAAATATTATGGCAGCCATTTTATACTTTCATTTTCTAACGTGCACTTGGCAAATAAAATCTGATTGGTTGCTATAGTTGCAAATTGTGCACCTAGTTATAATGTTAGTACTGTAACTCAAAGTCCTCTTTATCAAAAGGTCCTGTTAAGTAGTGATAAGGCCGATTTATTTTTAAATACCTTATCGCTGTTACTATTAAAATAAATACATTTGTAAATATTGGCATGCAGCCAGATTAGTGAGGGTTTTCTTATTGCTTCATATGGTCAGTCTCTGATGATATGTGCCAGGTCTGGGCTTCTGTTCCACTGTAACATAAAATGATGGAAAAATAGATAAATAATATTAAAAATAATATCATGTTTTAAACTAATTTATCATCTTTTATCACCATGTTTTGCAAAAAACTATTGTGCTGTCAATATATATTTTTTGTATGCATTTTAATGATATTGGCAGTGAGAAATCAGAATTTTTCTCTGACGTCCTAGTGGATGCTGGGTACTCCGTAAGGACCATGGGGAATAGACGGGCTCCGCAGGAGACTGGGCACTCTTTAAAGAAAGATTAGGTACTACATCTGGTGTGCACTGGCTCCTCCCTCTATGCCCCTCCTCCAGACCTCAGTTAGAATCTGTGCCCGGCCAGAGCTGGATGCACTTAGTGGGCTCTCCTGAGTTCACTAAAAAAGAAAGTATTTGTTAGGTTTTTTATTTTCAGTGAGATCTGCTGGCAACAGACTCACTGCTACGTGGGACTTAGGGGAGAGAAGCAAACCTACCTGCTTGCAGCTAGCTTGTGCTTCTAAGGCTACTGGACACCATTAGCTCCAGAGGGATCGAACACAGGGCCCGACCTCGATCGTCCGTTCCCGGAGCCGCGCCGCCGTCCCCCTTGCAGAGCCAGAAGACAGAAGATTCCGGAGAAAATCGGCGGCTGAAGACTCCGGTCTTCAATAAGGTAGCGCACAGCACTGCAGCTGTGTGCCATTGCTCCCACAGCACACCACACGCTCCGGTCACTGGTGGGTGCAGGGCGCTGGGGTGGGCGCCCTGGGCTGCAATTAGTATACCTTACTTGGCAAAATGCACATAATACAGTTCTAAACTGTATACGTGCCTAATCCCCCGCCATAAATATTATTAAAAAAGCGGGAGAAGCCCACCGTTGAAATGGCGGGGCTATCTTCCTCAGCACAGCCAGCGCCATTTTCTCTTCACAGCTCCGCTGGAAGGACGCTCCCCAGGCTCTCCCCTGCAGTATACACTACGGAAAGGGTAAAAAAGAGAGGGGGGGGCACATAAATTTAGGCGCAAATTGTGATAATAAGCAGCTATTGGGGGAAAATTCACTGTGTATTAGTGTAAATCCCTCAGTTATATAGCGCTCTGGTGTGTGCTGGCATACTCTCTCTCTGTCTCCCCAAAGGACTTTGTGGGGTCCTGTCCTCAGTCAGAGCATTCCCTGTGTGTGCGTGCGGTGTGTCGGTACGGCTGTGTCGACATGTTTGATGAAGACGCTTACGTGGAGGCGGAGCAGGAGCCGATAAGTGTGATGTCGCCCCCTGCGGGGCCGACACCAGAGTGGATGGATATGTGGAAGGTATTAACCGACAGTGTCAACTCCTTGCATAAAAGGTTCGATGACGTAACAGCTTTGGGACAGCCGGCATCTCAGCCCGCGCTTGCCCAAGCGTCTCAGAGGCCATCAGGGGCTCAAAAACGCCCGCTACCTCAGATGGCAGACACAGATGTCGACACGGAGTCTGACTCCAGTGTCGACGAGGATGAGACAAATGTACAATCCACAAGGGCCATCCGATGCATGATTACAGCAATGAAAAATGTGTTGCACATTTCTGACATTAACCCGGTTACCACAAAAAAGGGTATTATGTTTGGGGAGAAAAAGCAGCCAGTGACTTTTCCCCCATCTGATGAGTTAAATGAATTGTGTGAAGAAGCGTGGTGTTCCCCAGATAAGAAACTGGTGATTTCTAAGCGGTTACTAATGGCGTACCCTTTCCCGCCAACGGATAGGTTACGCTGGGAGACATCCCCTAGGGTGGACAAGGCGCTCACACGCTTATCAAAAAAGGTGGCACTGCCGTCTCAGGATACGGCCGCCTTAAAGGAGCCTGCAGATAGAAAGCAGGAGGCTATCCTGAAGTCTGTGTATACACACTCAGGTACTATACTGCGATCTGCTATTGCTTCAGCATGGATGTGTAGTGCTGCAGCAGCATGGTCTGATTCCCTGTCAGATAAAATTGATTCCCTTGACAGGGATACTATTTTGCTAACCATAGAGCATATTAAAGACGTAGTCTTATATATGAGGGATGCACAGAGGGACATTTGCCGGCTGGCATCTAGAATTAATGCAATGTCCATTTCTGCCAGGAGAGTATTATGGACTCGGCAGTGGACAGGTGATGCTGATTCTAAAAGGCACATGGAAGTTTTGCCTTATAAGGGTGAGGAATTGTTTGGGGACGGTCTCTCGGACCTCGTGTCCACAGCAACAGCTGGGAAGTCGACCTTTTTACCTCAGGTTCCCTCACAGCCTAAGAAAGCACCGTATTATCAAGTACAGTCCTTTCGGCCCCAGAAAGGCAAGCGGGTCAGAGGCGCGTCCTTTCTGCCCAGAGGCAGGGGTAGAGGGAAAAAGCTGCACCAGACAGCCAGTTCCCAGGAACAAAAATCCTCCCCTGCTTCCACTAAGTCCACCGCATGACGCTGGGGCTCCACAGGTGGAGCCAGGTGCGGTGGGGGCCCGTCTCCGGAACTTCAGCGACCAGTGGGTTCGCTCACAGGTGGATCTCTGGGTTCTACAAGTGGTATCTCAGGGATACAAGCTGGAGTTCGAGACGTCTCCCCCTCGCCGTTACCTCAAATCAGCCTTGCCAGCTACTCCCAAGGAAAGGGAGGTAGTACTGGCGGCAATTCACAAGCTGTACCTCCAGCAGGTGATAATCAAAGTTCCCCTCCTTCAACAGGGACGGGGTTACTATTCCACAATGTTTGTGGTACCGAAACCAGACGGTTCGGTGAGACCCATTCTAAATTTGAAATCCTTGAACACTTATATAAGGAAGTTCAAGTTCAAAATGGAATCGCTAAGGGCGGTTATTGCAAGCCTGGAAGAGGGGGATTTTATGGTATCACTGGACATCAAGGATGCTTACCTACATGTCCCCATTTACCCACCTCACCAGGAGTACCTCTGATTTGTGGTACAGGACTGCCGTTACCAATTCCAGACTTTGCCGTTTGGTCTGTCCACGGCACCGAGGGTATTTACCAAGGTAATGGCCAAAATGATGATACTCCTTCGAAAGAAGGGAGTTATAATTATCCCGTACTTGGACGATCTCCTTATAAAGGCGAGGTCCATGGAGCAGTTGTTGGTCGGAGTAGCACTATCTCAGGAAGTGCTACAACAGCACGGCTGGATTCTGAATATCCCAAAGTCGCAGCTGGTTCCTACGACGCGTCTGCTGTTCTTGGGTATGATTCTGGACACAGAACAGAAGAAGGTGTTTCTCCCGGAGGGGAAGGCCAAGGAGTTGTCATCTCTGGTCAGAGACCTCCTGAAACCAAAACAGGTGTCGGTGCATCACAGCACGCGAGTCCTGGGAAAGATGGTAGCTTCTTACGAAGCAATTCCCTTCGGCAGGTTCCATGCAAGGATCTTTCAGTGGGATCTGTTAGACAAGTGGTCCGGATCGCATCTTCAGATGCATCGGTTGATCACCCTGTCCCCGAGGGCCAGGGTGTCTCTGCTGTGGTGGCTGCAGAGTGCTCATCTTCTCGAGGGCCGCAGATTCGGCTTTCAGGACTGGGTCCTGGTGACCACGGATGCAAGCCTCCGAGTATGGGGGGCAGTCACTCAGGGAAGAAACTTCCAAGGACAATGGTCGAGTCAGGAGACTTCCCTACACATAAATATTCTGGAACTAAGGGCCATTTACAATGCCCTAAGTCAAGCAAAACCCCTGCTTCAAAACCAGCCGGTGCTGATTCAGTCAGACAACATCACGGCGGTCGCCCATGTAAACAGACAGGGCGGCACAAGAAGCAGGATGGCAATGGCAGAAGCCACAAGGATTCTCCGATGGGCGGAGAATCACGTGATAGCACTGTCAGCAGTGTTCATTCCGGGAGTGGACAACTGGGAAGCAGACTTCCTCAGCAGGCACGACCTCCACCCGGGAGAGTGGGGACTTCATCCAGAAGTCTTCCAGCTGCTTGTAAATCGTTGGGAAAGGCCACAGGTGGACATGATGGCGTCCCGCCTCAACAAAAAGCTAAAAAGATATTGCGCCAGGTCAAGGGACCCTCAGGCGATAGCTGTGGACGCTCTAGTGACACCGTGGGTGTACCAGTCGGTTTATGTGTTCCCTCCTCTTCTTCTCATACCAAAGGTACTGAGGATAATAAGAAAGAGAGGAGTAAGAACTATACTCATCGTTCTGGATTGGCCAAGAAGAACTTGGTACCCGGAACTACAAGAAATTATCTCAGAGGACCCTTGGCCTCTGCCGCTCCGACAGGACCTGCTACAGCAGGGGCCCTGTCTGTGCCAAGACTTACCGCGGCTGCGTTTGACGGCATGGCGATTGAACGCCGGATCCTAATGGAAAAGGGCATTCCGGTGGAAGTCATTCCTACGCTGATAAAAGCTAGGAAGGATGTGACAGCAAAACATTATCACCGCATATGGCGAAAATATGTTGCTTGGTGTGAGGCTATGAAGGCCCCAACAGAGGAATTTCAGCTGGGTCGATTTCTGCACTTCCTACAGTCAGGAGTGACTATGGGCCTAAAATTGGGATCCATTAAAGTCCAGATTTCGGCCCTGTCTATTTTCTTTCAAAAATAACTGGCTTCACTGCCTGAAGTTCAGACGTTTGTTAAGGGAGTGCTGCATATTCAGCCCCCTTTTGTGCCTCCAGTGGCACCTTGGGATCTCAACGTAGTGTTGGATTTCCTAAAATCACATTGGTTTGAGCCACTTCAGACCGTGGAGTTGAAGTATCTCACGTGGAAAGTGGTCATGCTTTTGGCCTTGGCTTCGGCTAGGCGTGTGTCAGAATTGGCGGCTTTGTCATGTAAAAGCCCTTATCTGATCTTCCATATGGACAGGGCAGAATTGAGGACTCGTCCCCAATTTCTCCCTAAGGTGGTATCAGCGTTTCATTTGAACCAACCTATTGTGGTGCCTGCGGCTACTCGGGACTTGGAGGATTCCAAGTTGCTGGACGTAGTCCGGGCCCTGAAAATCTATGTTTCCAGGACGGCTAGAGTCAGAGAAACTGACTCGCTGTTTATCCTGCATACACCCTACAAGCTGGGTGCTCCTGCTTCTAAGCAGACTATTGCTCGCTGGATCTGTAGCACGATTCAACTTGCACATTCTGCGGCTGGACTGCCGCATCCTAAATCAGTAAAAGCCCATTCCACGAGGAAGGTGGGCTCTTCTTGGGCGGCTGCCCGAGGGGTCTTGGCTTTACAACTTTGCCGAGCTGCTACCTGATCGGGATCAAACACGTTTGCAAAATTCTACAAGTTTGATACCCTGGCTGAGGAGGACCTTGAGTTTGCTCATTCAGTGCTGCAGAGTCATCCGCACTCTCCCGCCCGTTTGGGAGCTTTAGTATAATCCCCATGGTCCTTACGGAGTACCCAGCATCCACTAGGACGTCAGAGAAAATAAGAATTTACTCACCGGTAATTCTATTTCTCGTAGTCCGTAGTGGATGCTGGGAGCCCGTCCCAAGTGCGGACTTCTGCAATACTTGTATATAGTTATTGCTTAACTATAGGGTTATTGTTCTGAGCCATCTGTTGAATGAGGCTCAGCTATTGTTCATACTGTTAACTGGGTATAGTTATCACAAGTTGTACGGTGTGATTGGTGTGGCTGGTATGAGTCTTACACTGGATTCCAAATCCTTTCCTAGTAATGTCAGCTCTTCCGGGCACAGTTTCCCTAACTGAGGTCTGGAGGAGGGGCATAGAGGGAGGAGCCAGTGCACACCAGATGTAGTACCTAATCTTTCTTTAAAGAGTGCCCTGTCTCCTGCGGAGCCCGTCTATTCCCCATGGTTCTTACGGAGTACCCAGCATCCACTACGGACTACGAGAAATAGAATTACCGGTGAGTAAATTCTTATTTTTTCACGGCACCCCTAGGCCAAAAATTTCTTATTGAGAAATTTAGAAAGAAATAATAAGAATTTACTTACCGATAATTCTATTTCTCGTAGTCCGTAGTGGATGCTGGGAACTCCGTAAGGACCATGGGGAATAGCGGCTCCGCAGGAGACTGGGCACAAAAGTAAAGCTTTAGGACTACCTGGTGTGCACTGGCTCCTCCCCCATGACCCTCCTCCAAGCCTCAGCTAGGACACTGTGCCCGGACGAGCGTACACAATAAGGAAGGATTTTGAATCCCGGGTAAGACTCATACCAGCCACACCAATCACACCGTACAACCTGTGATCTGAACCCAGTTAACAGCATGATAACAGAGGAGCCTCTGAAAAGATGGCTCACAACAATAATAACCCGATTTTTGTAACAATAACTATGTACAAGTATTGCAGACAATCCGCACTTGGGATGGGCGCCCAGCATCCACTACGGACTACGAGAAATAGAATTATCGGTAAGTAAATTCTTATTTTCTCTGACGTCCTAGTGGATGCTGGGAACTCCGTAAGGACCATGGGGATTATACCAAAGCTCCCAAACGGGCGGGAGAGTGCGGATGACTCTGCAGCACCGAATGAGAGAACTCCAGGTCCTCCTCAGCCAGGGTATCAAATTTGTAGAATTTAGCAAACGTGTTTGCCCCTGACCAAGTAGCTGCTCGGCAAAGTTGTAAAGCCGAGACCCCTCGGGCAGCCGCCCAAGATGAGCCCACCTTCCTTGTGGAATGGGCTTTTACAGATTTTGGCTGGCCTGCCACAGAATGTGCAAGCTGAATTGTACTACAAATCCAACGAGCAATAGTCTGCTTAGAAGCAGGAGCACCCAGCTTGTTGGGTGCATACAGGATAAACAGCGAGTCAGATTTTCTGACTCCAGCCGTCCTGGAAACATATATTTTCAGGGCCCTGACTACGTCCAGCAACTTTGAGTCCTCCAAGTCCCTAGTAGCCGCAGGTACCACAATAGGCTGGTTCAAGTGAAACGCTGAAACCACCTTAGGGAGAAATTGAGGACGAGTCCTCAATTCTGCCCTGTCCGTATGAAAAATTAGGTAAGGGCTTTTATAGGATAAAGCCGCCAATTCTGAGACACGCCTGGCTGAAGCCAGGGCCAGCAGCATTACCACTTTCCATGTGAGATATTTTAAGTCCACAGTGGTGAGTGGTTCAAACCAATGTGATTTTAGGAACCCCAAAACTACATTGAGATCCCAAGGTGCCACTGGAGGCACAAAAGGAGGCTGTATATGCAGTACCCCCTTGACAAACGTCTGAACTTCAGGAACTGAAGCCAGTTCTTTCTGGAAGAAAATCGACAGGGCCGAAATTTGAACCTTAATGGACCCTAATTTTAGGCCCATAGACAGTCCTGTTTGCAGGAAATGCAGGAAACGACCCAGTTGAAATTCCTCTGTAGGGGCCTTCCTGGCCTCGCACCACGCAACATATTTACGCCAAATACGGTGATAATGCTGTACGGTTACATCCTTCCTGGCTTTGATCAGGGTAAGGATGACTTCATCCGGAATGCCTTTTTCCTTCAGGATCCGGCGTTCAACCGCCATGCCGTCAAACGCAGCCGCGGTAAGTCTTGGAACAGACAGGGTCCCTGCTGGAGCAGGTCCTTTCTTAGAGGTAGAGGCCACGGGTCCTCTGTGAGCATCTCTTGAAGTTCCGGGTACCAAGTCCTTCTTGGCCAATCCGGAGCCACGAGTATAGTCCTTACTCCTCTCCTTCTTAGGATTCTCAGTACCTTGGGTATGAGAGGCAGAGGAGGGAACACATACACTGACTGGTACACCCACGGTGTTACCAGAGCGTCCACAGCTATTGCCTGAGGGTCCCTTGACCTGGCGCAATACCTGTCTAGTTTTTTGTTGAGGCGGGACGCCATCATGTCCACCTTTGGTTTTTCCCAACGGTTCACAATCATGTGGAAGACTTCTGGGTGAAGTCCCCACTCTCCCGGGTGGATGTCGTGTCTGCTGAGGAAGTCTGCTTCCCAGTTGTCCACTCCCGGAATGAACACTGCTGACAGTGCTATCACATGATTTTCCGCCCAGCGAAGAATCCTTGCAACTTCTGCCATTTCCCTCCTGCTTCTTGTGCCGCCCTGTCTGTTTACGTGGGCAACTGCCGTGATGTTGTCTGACTGGATCAGCACCGGCTGACCTTGAAGCAGAGGTCTTGCTAGGCTTAGAGCATTGTAGATGGCCCTTAGCTCCAGGATATTTATGTGAAGTGATGTCTCCAGGCTTGACCACAAGCCCTGGAAATTTCTTCCCTGTGTGACTGCTCCCCAGCCTCTCAGGCTGGCATCCGTGGTCACCAGGACCCAGTCCTGAATGCCGAATCTGCGGCCCTCTAGAAGATGAGCACTCTGCAACCACCACAGGAGAGACACCCTTGTCCTTGGTGACAAGATTATCCGCTGATGCATCTGAAGATGCGACCCGGACCATTTATCTAGCAGATCCCACTGGAAGGTTCTTGCGTGGAATCTGCCGAATGGGATTGCTTCGTAAGAAGCCTCCATCTTTCCTAGGACCCTTGTGCATTGATGCACTGAGACTTGGCCTGGTTTTAGGAGATTTCTGACTAGTTCGGATAACTCCCTGGCTTTCTCCTCCGGGAGAAACACCTTTTTCTGGACTGTGTCCAGGATCATCCCTAGGAATAGAAGTCGTGTCGTCGGGATCAGCTGCGATTTTGGAATATTGAGAATCCAACCGTGCTGGCGCAGCACTATCTGAGATAGTGCTACTCCGACTTCCAACTGTTCCCTGGATCTTGCCCTTATCAGGAGATCGTCCAAGTAAGGGATAACTAAAACTCCCTTCCTTCGAAGGAGTATCATCATTTCGGCCATTACCTTGGTAAAGACCCGGGGTGCCGTGGACAATCCAAACGGCAGCGTCTGAAACTGATAGTGACAGTTCTGTACCACAAACCTGAGGTACCCTTGGTGAGAAGGGTAAATTGGGACATGTAGGTAAGCATCTTTGATGTCCAGAGACACCATATAGTCCCCT
>NC_086444.1:1099882453-1100002453 GCF_028390025.1 Pseudophryne corroboree | reverse complement strand
CGAGGCAGCTGCCTAAAGCTGCCTAATGGTAGCGCCGGCCCTGTGTTTATCACATACTGATTACAATAAGGTTAATCATTTCTAATACATAAATCACATAAGGCATTTGTTATACAGCAATTATTAATGAGGTCTTAACAGTTTAACAGAAGCTGGGTGCCTTTTAAATATCATACTGCGGGGCAGATTTACCAGTGAATGATATTCTTGTTATCACTTACCAACCTGGTTTTGCCTTGTAAATGATTGATGCGTTAAAAAAAAACAGGCAGACTTGCAAAGTCTCCAGAATCCCGGGAGCTATTACATGTAGCCCTAAATATCTTACGCCCTTATCTACCATAAAACACTTAAATAAGTGTACCTACATATTGAGCTGGTTGGGCTACATTACAACAAATACTGTATATGTAAATTAAAATCAAATTGATTACACAGCGCTCGCCAAAAACTGTGATTTCTTATCGTGAATGCGTATCTATGTGTTGAAATATAACAATGAACAATAGTGACAAGGATACAAAGTTGCACTTTATTGACTGACTTGTAACCTTGTACCATCAGCTCAGTATAGTTCTGGGAATAAGTTACAGCTGGCTACTGGCGGCAGTCTCATGATCAAAGTTTATGCCACAAAAATAAATCATGCAGAATCTTCTTGATCCTGACCTTCATCGTGTGTGCTGGCCATTATTCATTGTGATCCTATTTTACTACTGTCTACAAAATTGGTGTTTCTGTCTCTATGTGAATGTCTCTTTTGGGTAAATGCTCCTCCATTGCGTTTCACCGTTCACACATGGCTTCTCCATTGATGTTACAAGGGATGTCTGTAATAGATTATAAATTCTATATTAAACTGATGTTACAAGTGTACAAGTTAGTCAATAAAGTGTAACACTGTAACATTGGGGGTCATTCCGTGTTAATCGCTAGCTGCCGTATGTTCGCTGCGCAGCGGTCAGTGTAAAAAATGGCTAATCTGTGCATGCGTAGGCAATGCAATGCACATGCGCGTCGTACAGGTACAAAGTCCATTGTGGTTTTGCACTGGTTCTAGCTGCAAGGTGATTGACAGAAAGAGGGCGTTTCTGGGTGTCAACTGACCGTTTTCAGGGAGTGCTTAGAAAAACACAGGCATGTCTGGGAAAACGCAGGCGTGGCTGGGCGTTCGCTGGGCAGGTGTGTGACGTCAAAAGCCGTCCCTCCGTCGTTACAATCAACGCACAGGATAAGTAACTACAGGGCTGGTTTTGTTTTGCACAAAATGATTTTGAAGGCGCTCGGCTGCACAGGCGTTCACACTTCTGCAAAGCAAAAATACACTCCCCGGTGGGCGGTGACAATGCATTTGCTCGGCTGCTAAAAACTGCTAGCGAGCGATCAACTCAGAATGACCCCCTCATGTCACTATTGTTCATTGTCAATCATGAAATATGTACATATATGCATTCATGATAAGAAATCACAACCATTGGTGAGTCCTGACTACACCTGATGATGGTTGGACACCTCATACCTGTGGCAGCCCCCAAGAACCAAGGCTAGTGTTGATTTCCTAAGCGCTAGGGAACAGTGGTGCACGCAGGGAGGTGGGGGGTTCTGAGTACCTGGAAACCCCCCCTGATTAACCAAATTTTCTATTCTTGCGATGGAGACACAGCTGTCTCCTTCTCAGCTAAAAGCCATGACTGGGATCGCAAATGCGAAGCGGCTGTATCTTATAGAATGTCCGGGGGGAAACTGCTGGCTACGTATGTTCAGCCACAGCAGCTCCCTCCGTCCTCACACTGCTGCCCGTCTTCTCCCAGCCCGTGGTGGGGAATACAGCATGCATACAACTGTGTGTACGTATATATTTGTAGTTATTTATGTATGTATGTATGTATGTATGTATGTATGTGCGTGTTTGTGTATATATGTATGAATGTGTATATATATATATATATATATATACGTGTATGTATGTATGTATGTATGTATGTATGTGTGTGTGTATATATATATATATATATATGTTCAATAGGGATAAAGTCTCTGCGCCTTCAGTGCTTTGGTGTGGAAACTTCCATCTGTGTATAACAAATAATATATGCGTACCAGAAATATGATCAAGTTGTGCCTGTGGTAGTGTCTTTAATTGGTCGTCTTCCCTTGTCCTCTTATCCTTTTAAGAATGCTGCTCCTATGAGGTAATCCTTGACAAAGTACAGTACCTCTAAAAAGAAAGTTTTTTTCTCATGGAAAAAAACAGAAAGAAAAAGGAGCTGATAGTGTGATATAGTTTTTCACAATTTTTAATCACACACATACATATAAAAATGGAATCGTACAATTTAAAAAGTAATAACAAGCTTATCTGTTTTACAGGTCGTTGGAGAGGTAGTGGAAGCTGGCCCAACGCGTTTCGTCCCTTTAACAGCTTTTGTGGGACTTCCTCAGGGGTTGCAGTGCATCACCCTGCATTCCCATACTCTTTTATACCCTAAAACGCTCCTTTGGAGCACACTTCCGGTCACTCGCGACCGGAAGTGACCCGTGCGCATGCTCCTGAATAACATAGTCACTCCTGTGTAAGCGCCAGGAAACTACATTTCCCATGGTGCTTTGCGCTACATAGGAAGTGCTAATATCCTATTTGTAAACGGGCAACACGTGACCGGAAGTGGTCACTCGGATGTAGACACTGCATACTCACAGTGTTAGAGTTACTCCTGTGTAAGTGCCAGGAAACTACATTTCCCATAGTGCTTTGCGCTACACAGGAAGTGCTGATATCCTATTTGCAAAGGGGCAACACGTGACCAAAAGTGGTCATTCGGATGTAAACACTGCATACTCGCAGTGTTGTTAATAGATTATGGGGTATATGCAATTGCGGTCGAATTCCCGAAATTGTCGAATTTCGGGTCATTTTCGACCAAAAAAAAAAATCGCCTATGCAATTCAGTGCTTTCCGACCAAAAAACGGACTTTCAAAATTCGACATTTTGAAATTCGAATTTTTGCAAATTCGACTTTTCTGCAATGATGCAAGTGCTGCAATTCGACCAAAGCATATTCAATTCAAGTTTGGAAATTCGACAGCAGTGCTTTTAGACAGCAAATTCGTCATTTTCAATCCGCCACACTTTGGAGGGTGAAAACAAATAAAAAAATTTTAAACATGTTTTTTTTTGTGTTTTTTTTGGGGGGAATAGCAGATCTATTTATATTAGAAGGGATTAGGTACTTTTTTTTATTTTTGGAGGCACAAATATTATTTATATATTTTTTAAAATATTATTTTTTTTTTTTTTATGCTGGAACGGTGAAATCATAAAAAAAAATGGCGTGGGGTCCCCCCTCCAAAGCATAACCAGCCTCGGGCTCTTCGAGCTGGTCCTGGTTCTAAAAATGCGGGGAAAAAATTGACAGGGGATCCCCCGTATTTTTAAAACCAGCACCGGGCTCTGCGCCTGGTGCTGGTGCCAAAAATACGGGGGACAAAAAGAGTAGGGGTCCCCCGTATTTTTAACACCAGCATCGGGCTCCACTAGCTGGACAGATAATGCCACAGCCGGGGGTCACTTTTATGCCGTGCCCTGCGGCCGTGGCATTAAATATCCAACTAGTCTCCCCTGGCCGGGGTACCCTGGGGGAGTGGGGACCCCTTCAATCAAGGGGTCCCCCCCCCCAGCCACCCAAGGGCCAGGGGTGAAGCCCGAGGCTGTCCCCCCCCATCCAATGGGCTGCGGATGGGGGGGCTGATAGCCTTTTGTGATAATAAAAAGATATTGTTTTTTCCAGTAGTACTACAAGTCCCAGCAAGCCTCCCCCGCAAGCTGGTACTTGGAGAACCACAAGTACCAGCATGCGGGAGAAAAACGGGCCCGCTGGTACCTGTAGTACTACTGGGAAAAAAATACCCAAATAAAAACAGGACACACACACCGTCGACAGTAAAACTTTATTTCATACGTCGACACACACATACTTACCTATGTTCACACGCCGACATCGGTCCTCTTCTCCATGTAGAATCCACGGATACCTGAAAAGAAAAGATCAATATACTCACCCCAGCCATGGTCCAGAGATAAATCCACGTACTTGGCAAAAAAACAAACCGAACACCCGCTCCATGCCGGACTGAAAGGGGTCCCATGCTGACACATGGGACACCTTTCCACGAATGAGACCTGTCAGTGACAGCTGTCACAGAAAGGTCTCTAAGCCAATCAGGAAGCGCAACTTCGTTGCGCTCACCTGATTGGCTGTGCGCTGTCTGTACTGTGACAGCACATCGCAAAGCCGCTCCATTACTTTCAATGGTGGGAACTTAGCGGCTAGCGGTAAGGTCACCCGCCGGTCAGCGGCTGACCGGCGGGTGACCCCACCGCTAGCCGCTAAGTTCCCACCATTGAAAGTAATGGAGCGGCTTTGCGATGTGCTGTCACAGTACAGACAGCGCACAGCCAATCAGGTGAGCGCCACGGAAGTAGCGCTTCCTGATTGGCTGAAGGGACTTCAGTGACAGGAGTCACGTGATGTCCCGGCATTCGGTAGAAAGGGGTCTGATGTGAAAGCATTGGACCCCTTTCTAGTCCGGTATGGAGCGGGTATTTGCGTATTCTTTTTTTTTTACAAGTACGTGGATTTATCTCTCTGGACGTGGATTTATCTCTGGACGCTGGAAGGTGAGTATCATTTTTTCACAGGTACCCTCGGATCGTCGGAGACCGTGGCAGTCGGCGTGTCAACATAGGTAAGTATGTGTGTGTCGGTAGTGTGTAATAAAGTTTTACTGTCACGGTGTGTGTGTCCTGTTTTTTTGGGGGTATTTTTTTCCCAGTAGTACTACAGGTACCAGCGGGCCCGTTTTTCTCCCGCATGCTGGTACTTGTGGTTCTCCAAGTACCAGCTTGCGGGGGAGGCTTGCTGGGACTTGTAGTACTACTGGAAAAAACAATATCTTTTTATTATCACAAAAGGCTATCAGCCCCCCCATCCGCAGCCCATTGGATGGGGGGGGGACAGCCTCGGGCTTCACCCCTGGCCCTTGGGTGGCTGGGGGGGGGGACCCCTTGATTGAAGGGGTCCCCACTCCCCCAGGGTACCCCGGCCAGGGGTGACTAGTTGGATATTTAATGCCACGGCCGCAGGGCACGGCATAAAAGTGACCCCCGGCTGTGGCATTATCTGTCCAGCTAGTGGAGCCCGATGCTGGTGTTAAAAATACGGGGGACCCCTACTCTTTTTGTCCCCCGTATTTTTGGCACCAGCACCAGGCGCAGAGCCCGGTGCTGGTTTTAAAAATACGGGGGATCCCTGGCCAATTTTTCCCCGGATTTTTAGAACCAGGACCAGCTCGATGAGCCCGAGGCTGGTTATGCTTTGGAGGGGGGACCCCACGCCATTTTTTTTTCCGGGTTTTTCCCGTTTTTTCCCGTTTTTTAAAATCGCGGCAAAATCCGCCAAATCGGCCGATTTTCGCCCGCGACTCTGGCGAATCCGTTTTTCATTGAATATGGTGAATTCCGGAAGCCACCTTCCGGAATTCACCTGTCGAATTGAGTCGAATTTAAAAACGGCGATAATTTGCCGCGATTCGCCGTGAATTGCATATACCCCTATATCAGAAATACTTTTGCCCTTAGGACACCGTTACATATTGGAGGTGGAATAAAGTTATTGTACACTTAATTAGTGTTGTGTGATCCTCCACTTTTTGCTATTATATGCATTTGAATAATGCTGCACTTCTATTGTTATGAATGGCTGTAACCATGACAACCCGTTTTCTGTTAGTATAATGACGTATGGGGAATGCCTGGCAATGCATATATACAAACATATAAAACCATAATAATCTCATAAAACATAATCTAAAACATGGAATGATCAATAATATCTTGGATAATTTCATACATTATTAAAAACATAAATCTTAAAAATATAAATACATGCATATAGGCCCTCATTCCGAGTCGTTCGCTCGGTCATTTTCATCGCATCGCAGTGAAATTCCGCTTAGTACGCATGCGCAATAATCGCACTGCGACTGCGCCAAGTAATTTTACAATGAAGATAGTATTTTTACTCACGGCTTTTTCTTCGCTCCGGCGATCGTAGTGTGATTGACAGGAAATGGGTGTTACTGGGCGGAAACACTGCGTTTTATGGGCGTGTGGATAAAAACGCTACCGTTTCCGGAAAAAACGCGGGAGTGGCTGGAGAAACGGGGGAGTGTCTGGGCGAACGCTGGGTGTGTTTGTGACGTCAAACCAGGAACGACAAGCACTGAACTGATCGCAGATGCCGAGTAAGTTTGAAGCTACTCTGAAACTGCTAAGTAGTTTGTAATCGCAATATTGCGAATACATCGGTCGGAATTTTAAGAAGGTAAGATTCACTCCCAGTAGGCGGCGGCTTAGCGTGTGTAACTCTGCTAAAATCGCCTTGCGAGCGATCAACTCGGAATGAGGGCCATAATACTAAAATCTGCAAATAAGATCTAGGACCGTTTAAATATATGCTCAGTATTATATAAAATATAGTATCCCAACTATTTAAGTTAAAATGAAAACAGATATAATTGAAAGAGGATAAGAGAATAAGATATATAATATACTAAAATAATTATAAATAAATATCATTTTTATGTACATTGTTGTGTCCATAAACGAAAAACCAAGAAACGCCAGTACTAGATTTGTGTCACAGTGCACAGTTCCTGGCATTCCCTAGTTCAAAGTCAGAACCAAATGTTACCACATACTTTAGTCGTATAATTCAATTCTTATTCCCTTGTCTCATAAAAATGGTGCTAATTAGTAATATTCATTAAGACCTGTGGGGGTTAGTGTGTTTAATTGGTATATCCAATGCATCTCTCTTTTAGCTAATTTATTATCACGATCTCCTCCTCTGTCGCCCAGGACCACATGTTCTATGGCTTTGAATCTCACATCATCTGGATTTGCATTATGATATTTATTAAAATGTCTTGGCACTGAATGGTTGTCCATCCTGTTTTTTATGGCTCTAATGTGCTCTTGTATTCTCAGTCGTACGGGTCTCTTTGTTTTCCCTATATATTTAAAGCCACAGGAACATTCTAAGATATATACCACGTAAGTACTCGAGCAATTCATCAGGTCTTTGATTTTATAGGACTTAGACAGATCCATATTGCTGAATTGTTTACCATCCTTATGTGTATACTTGCAGATACAGCAGTGATTACACTTATAGAAGCCAGTTGTTTTCATCCAGGTGTCTGTATTCTCCATGCGAATTGGTTTCAGCATACTCGGAGCCAATATTTCCTTTAAATTTCTCGCTTTCCTAAACATTGGAATATTTTACGGACGGATGCAGTATTGAACCCTGTACTTCCTCTACATCCAAGAATAATTTATAGGAAAGCGAGAAATTTAAAGGAAATATTGGCTCCGAGTATGCTGAAACCAATTCGCATGGAGAATACAGACACCTGGATGAAAACAACTGGCTTCTATAAGTGTAATCACTGCTGTATCTGCAAGTATACACATAAGGATGGTAAACAATTCAGCAATATGGATCTGTCTAAGTCCTATAAAATCAAAGACCTGATGAATTGCTCGAGTACTTACGTGGTATATATCTTAGAATGTTCCTGTGGCTTTAAATATATAGGGAAAACAAAGAGACCCGTACGACTGAGAATACAAGAGCACATTAGAGCCATAAAAAACAGGATGGACAACCATTCAGTGCCAAGACATTTTAATAAATATCATAATGCAAATCCAGATGATGTGAGATTCAAAGCCATAGAACATGTGGTCCTGGGCGACAGAGGAGGAGATCGTGATAATAAATTAGCTAAAAGAGAGATGTATTGGATATACCAATTAAACACACTACTAACCCCCACAGGTCTTAATGAATATTACGAATTAGCACCATTTTTATGAGACAAGGGAATAAGAATTGAATTATATGACTAAAGTATGTGGTAACATTTGGTTCTGACTTTGAACTAGGGAATGCCAGGAACTGTGCACTGTGACACAAATCTAGTACTGGCGTTTCTTGGTTTTTCGTTTATGGACACAACAATGTACATAAAAATGATATTTATTTATAATTCTTTTAGTATATTATATATCTTATTCTCTTATCCTCTTTCAATTATATCTGTTTTCATTTTAACTTAAATAGTTGGGATACTATATTTTATATAATACTGAGCATATATTTAAACGGTCCTAGATCTTATTTGCAGATTTTAGTATTATATGCATGTATTTATATTTTTAAGATTTATGTTTTTAATAATGTATGAAATTATCCAAGATATTATTGATCATTCCATGTTTTAGATTATGTTTTATGAGATTATTATGGTTTTATATGTTTGAATATATATATTGCCAGGCATTCCCCATACGTCATTATACTAACAGAAAACGGGTTGTCATGGTTACAGCCATTCATAACAATAGAAGTGCAGCATTATTCAAATGCATATAATAGCAAAAAGTGGAGGATCACACAACACTAATTAAGTGTACAATAACTTTATTCCACCTCCAATATGTAACGGTGTCCTAAGAGCAAAAGTATTTCTGATATAATCTATTAACAACACTGCGAGTATGCAGTGTTTACATCCGAATGACCACTTTTGGTCACAAGTTGCCCCTTTGCAAATAGGATATCAGCACTTCCTGTGTAGCGCAAAGCACTATGGGAAATGTAGTTTCCTGGCACTTACACAGGAGTAACTCTAACACTGTGAGTATGCAGTGTCTACATCCGAGTGACCACTTCCGGTCACGTGTTGCCCGTTTACAAATAGGATATTAGCACTTCCTATGTAGCGCAAAGCACCATGGGAAATGTAGTTTCCTGGCGCTTACACAGGAGTGACTATGTTATTCAGGAGCATGCGCACG
Organism: Pseudophryne corroboree; assembly: GCF_028390025.1. NCBI lineage: Eukaryota > Metazoa > Chordata > Amphibia > Anura > Myobatrachidae > Pseudophryne > Pseudophryne corroboree. The sequence continues at coordinate 1,099,993,526 of NC_086444.1, read as the reverse complement.
GGTCACTTCCGGTCGCGAGTGACCGGAAGTGTGCTCCAAAGGAGCGTTTTAGGGTATAAAAGAGTATGGGTAGGCAGGGTGATGCACTGCAACCCCTGAGGAAGTCCCACAAAAGCTGTTAAAGGGACGAAACGCGTTGGGCCAGCTTCCACTACCTCTCCAACGACCTGTAAAACAGATAAGCTTGTTATTACTTTTTAAATTGTACGATTCCATTTTTATATGTATGTGTGTGATTAAAAATTGTGAAAAACTATATCACACTATCAGCTCCTTTTTCTTTCTGTTTTTTTCCATGAGAAAAAAACTTTCTTTTTAGAGGTACTGTACTTTGTCAAGGATTACCTCATAGGAGCAGCATTCTTAAAAGGATAAGAGGACAAGGGAAGACGACCAATTAAAGACACTACCACAGGCACAACTTGATCATATTTCTGGTACGCATATATTATTTGTTATACACAGATGGAAGTTTCCACACCAAAGCACTGAAGGCGCAGAGACTTTATCCCTATTGAACATTTGTATTTATGACTCAGCGAAATATGAGTCAATAAGAATGTCTATACTGCAGTCCCTACACTTGGGAGTGCTGTTTGGAATTGTCGTGAATGGTTATGCACGAATTTTGTTTGATTAATTTATTTATTGTAAACGTTTAGGTATTAAGCGCTCGTTATACACCTTTTTTGCACATATATATATATATATATGTATATATACCGTATATACATATATGTACGTAGGTTGATTGCAAAAGCAAAATCTTTCGCTAATGGGCAAAACCATATGCACTGTGCCGTTACTAGACATTTTAGCGCTGTGTGCAAGAAACAACATCGGCGCCCCCCCCCCCACACACACATTTAAAACAGGGCCAGTGCACGCCGCAGGCGCGCACCAAAAATGTAGGGGGGTGTCTTCATGGGAAAGGAGCGTGACCACAAAATAATACCAAATTATATTACGCTGCACAGTAGTCTTCATTATTCAAATTACGCCGAACAGTAGTGCCACTTACATACACATTACAGTAGGCAGAGCTCCCTTTTACACCTTATGGCAGGCAGAGCTCCCTTTTACACCTTACGGCAGACAGAGCTCCCTTTTACACCTTACGGCAGGCAGAGTCACCATTTACACCTTACAGCAGGCAGAGTCACCATTTACACCTTACGCAGGCAGAGTCACCATTTACACCTTATGGCAGGCATAGTCCCCTGTCACACAATACGGCAGGCAGAGTCCCTGTCACACATTATGGCAGGCATAGTCCCCTGTCACATATTATGGCAGGCAGAGTCCCCTGTCACACATTATGGCAGGCAGAGTCACCATTTACAGAGTCCCCCGTCCTCCTCCGCTGAAATATTCTGCGATTGCCCCTGTGCCTGTCCACTTTCCCCCATTCCCTCCGCTGTCATGCTATGCTGACTTTACCTTATGGCCTGTACCAGTGGTGCAAGTTTAATCTAGATGCCCGGAGGCGGAATAGACGATGGTGTGCTTCCCCCCCCCCCCACCTCAAAGTTCACACACAGCCACATAGGCACACACACAGTCACACATGCACACACACACAGTCACATATGCGCACACACACCTAGCCACATATGGCAACACACAGTCACACATGCACACACTCTCACATATACACAGACGGCTACATATACACACACATACATAGCGACATATGCACACACACAGTCACATATACACACACACAGTCAAATATACACAGACAGCAACATACACTATACACACATAGTTATAGAGACAGCCACAGTATATACAGTCACATAAGCACAGCCAGCCACATGTACACCCCAGCACATATACATCGACAACCACATATGCTCCCACACACAGTCACACATACACACACAGCCATACAATGTTAAACAAGTAATACACTCCTCTCCCCACCACATCGTTACTGACTCCCCACTGCACCCAACTGAGCGGCGCCTGCTGCTCTCCCGCCCGCGGTCCACCTGCATAGTGACAGCTGTATCCCTCTGCTCTGCATGCCTGCACACACTGTGGACGGCTTCTCAGTCAGGCAGCGTGCGGACAAGGGCCGGCGGGTGTGGGGGGGGGAGATGCCCTTCCTCGCGGCTTCCTGCAGCTGCACAGAACTCCAAACTCCAAGTCCGGCTTGGGAAGGAGGGGAGGCGGAGCTGACTCTCGGGCAGTGGCACCTGCGCTGCCGAGTATACATTATGGTGGAGGCAGGTTGCACCCCAGGTCATCCTGCGCTGTGTGCAAGGCGCACATACCTAGTTACGGCCCTGCACTGCGGGGGGCGGCAGATATTACATGTGCAGAGAGAGTTAGATTTGGGTGGGTTATATTGTTTCTGTGCAGGGTAAATACTGGCTGCTTTATTTTTACACTGCAATTTAGATTTCAGTTTGAACACACCACACCCAAATCTAACTCTCTCTGCACATGTTATATCTGCCCCCCCCCCTCCCCCACTGCAGTGCACATGGTTTTGCCCATTAGAGGAAGATTTTGCTTTTGCAATCAACCTTGAATTAGGCCCTATATAATACAATGTATTCCCACAATCATATAACTATTGTATTTATTGTACTTATTATAGCAATTTATGACAAGTATGGAAAAATAAACCTTTACTATTACAGAGGAGAGTTTGTACATCTATTTGTATAGACATATGTCTTCGTAAAGATACATAGAGTATAGATACATGTAGGCAGGGCCGGTTCTAGACCTTGTGGCGCCCAGTGCGAAAGTTTTCACTGGTGCCCCCCCACACGGCAAAACAGTTTGTGCGCGCAAAAGAAATAGGGGCGTGGCCTCATAGGGGAGGGGCGTGGCCACAGTTATGCTCCCAGTAGCTGTGCCCCCAGAGTTGCCCCAAGTAGTTGTGCCCCCCAGTTGATTTGCCCCCAGTAGTTGTGCCCCCTGTTGCTTTGCCCCCAGTAGTTGTTCCCCCTGTTGCTTTGCCCCCAGTAGTTATGCCCCCTCTTTCTCTGCCCCCAGTAGTTGTGCCCCCTCTTTCTTTGCCCCCAGTAGTTGTGCCCCGTTTCTTTGCCCCTAGCAGCTGTGCCCCCTCTTTCTTTGCCCCCAGCAGCTGTGCCCCCTCTTTCTTTGCCCCCAGTAGTTGTGCCCCCTCTTTCTTTGCCCCAGTAGTTGTGCCCCGTTTTTTTGCCCCCAGTAGTCGTGCCCCGTTTCTTTGCCCCCAGTAGTTGTGCACATACACACAAAAAAAAAACCAATACTTACCACTGCCTCGCTCCTGCTTCCTGATCGCTGCTGCTGCTCCGTCTGGCCGCCGGCTTCGTTCTATGGGAGAGACGTCATGACGTCTCTCCCATAGCAGCGCCGAACAGACACTAGAGGTCAATACTGACCTCTGCAATTTTTTATTTAATGTGACATGAATGTTTTTTACAAAGTGTTATTAATTGTGTAATAAATTGTTTTATTAGTGCTATTTATTTGCTCTCTCATATTGTACTATACACATATAATATTTAGCGCAGTCTTCTTTTCTCTGTTGGTTGTAAAATCCGATACCCAGCTCACTGTCAGTGAAGCCAGATGCAGTCCGTGAGACTGCACTGGCTTCATTGTGATTGGCAGTGACTTTCTATTGGAAGTCCTACCTGCCAGTCACAGAAACTATAGGCAGTCCCATTTGGAGAGTTTCCTCCCTCTTGAACTGCCAGACTGGGCTGCAATAGGCAGAGAGATAGCTTCCTACAGCTAGCTACAATAGCTCCCTGCCTCGTCAGCCCAAGCCAGCTTCTATGGGCTGCAGCCAATGCAGTCCATAGAAGCTGTGTTTTTGCACATGCGCAGTACCAACACCGCTACTGCCAGTAGCGCACACAGGAGGGGGGGTTTCTGAGTACCTGGAAACTCCCCACCCTGATGAGCCAAATGTCTTATTTGTGACGTCTCAGCAAAAGCTGCGAACACAATTGCGACCGCAACGACAGAGCTACTGCAGCAGCAGAGAGCTACATAACTCTCTGCATAGAGAAAGTCCGGGGGGAGCTGCTGGCTGTAAATGCACAGCCGCAGCAGCTCCCTCCCTTTTCACAGAACCGCCAGTCTGCTCCTGCCTCCCACTGCTCCCAGCCCCTGGTGGTACGGTATGCTATGTATACCACCAATTTTGTATATGAAGTGCGTGTGTGTGTATGTATGTATGTATGTATTTGTAGGTATGTATGTGTATTTGTGTGTGTGTGTGTATGTATGTATGTATGTGTGTGTGTGTATGTATGTATGTATGTATGTATGTATGTGTGTTTGTGTATGTATGTGTGTTTGTGTATGTATGTATGGATGTATGTGGTATATATATATATATATATATATATATACATACTGCTTACCTGTGTCTACAGAACTTTATTTCCTGAGTGCCGTTGAATACCTTCTACATTGCGGACTCCACGCCTGGGGTATCCTATAAAGGGCACCAGGACTGCTTCCACTGATTAACAGACGTGCTGTCACCACTCTGTATGTATGTATGTACGTACGTACGTACGTACGTACATATACTGTATGTATATGTATGTATGTATATATATATATATATATATATATACAGCCAAAGGACTGGCACTCGCTTTCAATACAGCAATAGCAGCCGGTGCCCTCACAAACAATACGATACCTCCCCAAAGGTGCGGCACTCCTGGCTTAAACAAAGAGGCGAGACGCTTCAAAGTTCAATTAACGTTTCAGTTGTTAAACTGTCATCAGAATATCAAAGGCATACACATATTACTAACCTTTAAATAGATCACCACCGTGTCTCAGGCTGGCCGGAGCGGGACCACGCACCCGTCCAGGGACACCTTCAAGTGACGTCATTCCGTTGCCGCAGCCCCGGAGCGTCAGTGCCATCACCAAGGTTACACCAATAACAAATCAACCGTGAACAAGCTGTCCATGCTATAACAGAGAGTTAATACAGTCAATACACATTATTAGAAACACATTAACCCTGCGTTAGTTAACTTGTGATAATAAAGCCTCAATGACTACTTTATACCACAGTGGTTCACTCTATTGGTCTACCTCCAATATTAACTTTCCTTCATTACACATATAAAACTTTTTAAATGGAATAAATAATGTAGTTAGCAGTACTACTTAGAGAAAGCAACTCAAAGAGATGTTCTCATTTAAACCCCTCGGATGTACCACCCCCAACCGATCTATCCACCGGGCTTCACATTGTATCAGTTTTTGAGACCTATTCCCTCCTCTAAGCGAGGCCGGGATATGGTCTATCATTCTATATCTCAAGGACGAGAGAGGATGTTGGTGTATTACAAAATGTCTGGGGACAGGCTGGTCACTGGACCCGTTACTAAGGGCATTGCGGATGGAGGAACGGTGAGCTGCCATCCTTTCTTTGAACTTCCTCTCCGTCTTACTGACGTAGGAAAGTCCACAGGGACAGATTAATTGGTATACAACATAACTGCTGTTCCAGTTGAGCTGGTGACATATCTGTATATTTTTGCCTGTATGTGGGTGGGGAAATACATCTCCTGGCAGAAGAAATTGACAGGGTGACACACGAACACCGTATGCAGCCCAATTTTCTGGGTTGAGAAAACATTGGTTGTTGCATATTTGTTTTTTTGGAAATATCAGCCTTTACTAAAAAATCTCGGAGATTATGCCCCCGAGAGTAACAAGGCATTAACTTAGTATTTGTTACCCCTAGATGATTATCAGTGCTGACTAGCGGCCAGTGTTTTTTTGCAATATTATTATTATTATTATTACATTTTATTTATAGGGCGCCACAAGTGTTTCGCAGCGCCGTACAAAGGACAGTACAGGGAGACAAAACTTAGCATAACAGTAAATAAATAACAAAAATGGAGTGCAGGTAACAAAGAGCACCACAATTCTCAAAACATAATACAGCTTAGAAGTAAGTAGCGAAGGAGTAATCATTGTACTACTTGGGGCTGGCGGCCATAGATAGAGAGGGGCCATTTACCAGCAGGAGAAAAGGCAGGTAAAGATGGTCGCTGAGTGAAATGTGTCAAGAAGAGGGCTTAGACAAGAGGAAAGAGGGCCCTGCTCTGAAGAGCTAACAATCTAGTGGGGAGGGGCAACAGACAGATGACATGAGGTGCAAGCAAGCAGGTAGAAGCCTGATGGTGGTATGCGAGCAAAGCAGAGATGTCCAAGGCATGGGGCAGGGGGATGGAGGAGCAGCCTAAGGACTAATAACTGGAGAAAAAGTGTTAAACTTGTTGACCCAGGGCAGAGTAATATTCCCATTTTCCGGTTTATCACCCTGTTTAAGCAAGGAGCCTCTATCCAGACTCATTACTTTTTCTTTAGACATCAAAAGGGATTGATACTGATAACCATGATCTCGAAGTTTATTAATGAGTTCATCAATTTGTTGTTCAGCTATTTGGGGGTCAGTATTAATCCTTCGAATTCTTACCATTTGTGAATATGGCAGACTCCGAATCATTGAGTTAGGATGGCAACTTGTGGCCTGGAGGAGGTTATTTCTATCCGTTGGCTTAATATAGACAGATGTACTTATTTTGTTATTAACAATCTTGACCTTCACGTCCAAGAAATGAATTTCTTTGGAGTCTATATGATAAGTAAATTTGATAGGGCCATTTAATTGATTATAATTATCAATGGTATCTCTAAGCATAGATTCAGTACCCTTCCAGATAACGAATAAATCGTCTATATACCGATTATATAAAATGATGTTCTCGTTAATATGCACATTGCTGAAAAACAATTCCTGTTCGATAGCAAACATAACTATATTTGCGTACGAGGGGGCGGCGCTACTGCCCATAGCACACCCCCTCGTCTGCAAATAAAAACAATCATCGTACAGAAAAAAATTGTGATTCAGAGTAAGCTCCAAAAGAGCCACAATAACCTCGACAACAGAGCTAGAAAAAGATGACTTCGTTGACAGGAACTGTTTTACAATTCTAAGCCCCAATTCATGGGGGATGGAAGTATATAAACTAACCACATCAATGCTCGCTAATATGCAACCCGTTGGTGATTCATCTATAGAACCAAGTCTATTAAGAAAAGAAGTTGTATCCAACAGGAAATAAGTTTCCTTCTGAATGAGTGGTTGAAGTAAAGAATCAATGAAAACCGCTGTCGGTTGCAATAGCGAGCCTCTTGCCGACACTATGGGACGTCCCGGAGGACAGGTAGTGCTCTTGTGCAGTTTGGGCAAGGTATAGAATAAAGGGACCAGTGGGAATTCTGGTAATAAGGTCCGCATCGTCTCTTCTGTAATAAAGTTGATATCCATGGCATGCTGAAGAATATTAAACAATTATTTTCTACATGTTGAAGTAGGATCCCTGGGTAATCGCTGATATACATTCAGATCCGACAATTGCCTGTTGATTTCCCGTTTCCCTCCTTTATCGGCCGGTCGTATAATTAATTGGTCGTTAGAAGTAAGCTGGTTCAATGCTTGGCGTTCCGCCGGAGTCAAGTTGACATGATGCTCTTTTTGTGAACGTGCCGATTCCTGTACTTCTGTGTCGACAATGCGCATATACGTCTTAAGGCTTGCATTATTAGAAAGAGGGTAATGTTGATCGAGCAGCAAATTGTTTCAAATGTGGTGGTGTTTTCGTACTAGGGGTATTAAATTCCTTCCCCATAAAGTACTCCTTAAGCTTAATTTTTCGCTGTTAGGCAAATTTCTCAATGTTCCATTGAAATTCATTAAAGGCTGAGGAGGGAACAAATGACAAGCCTTTACTAAGTAGGCTGATCTCACTATTAGACAGTTCATAGGACGAGAGATTGCATACTATTTGCGCCCAGTCCGTGGGGGTCTGCCTACTCTTCCTCTGCCTCTCTTTTTGCCTGCTGCGTCGGGTGTATCGCCTCTTTCGCCAGGTTTTGTTTTGCGTGTGGCCACACCTAAAGGGCCTTGAGCCGCCATTGAGGGGTCAGTGTCGGAGTTGGAATTACCTGTGTCGGCAGAAGACTCTGTGTCAAATCTGGAATGTTGTTTCTTATAATTTCTCCTAAAGAACGGCCTTCTAAAGACGGAGAGGAAGTTCAAAGAAAGGATGGCAGCTCACCGTTCCTCTGTCCGCAATGCCCTTAGTAACGGGTCCAGTGACCAGCCTGTCCCCAGACATTTTGTAAAACACCAACATCCTCTCTCGTCCTTGAGATATAGAATGATAGACCATATCCCGGCCTCGCTTAGAGGAGGGAATAGGTCTCAAAAACTAATACAATGTGTAGCCCGGTGGATAGATCGGTTGGGGGTGGTACATCCGAGGGGTTTAAATGAGAACATCTCTTTGAGTTGCTTTCTCTAAGTAGTACTGCTAACTACATTATTTATTCCATTTAAAAAGTTTTATATGTGTAATGAAGGAAAGTTAATATTGGAGGTAGACCAATAGAGTGAACCACTGTGGTATAAAGTAGTCATTGAGACTTTATTATCACAAGTTAACTAACGCAGGGTTAATGTGTTTCTAATAATGTGTATTGACTGTATTAACTCTCTGTTATAGCATGGACAGCTTGTTCACGGTTGATTTGTTATTGGTGTAACCTTGGTGATGGCACTGACGCTCCGGGGCTGCGACAACGGAATGACGTCACTTGAAGGTGTCCCTGGACGGGTATGTGGTCCCGCTCCGGCCAGCCTGAGACACGGTGCTGATCTATTTAATGGTTAGTAATATGTGTATGCCTTTGATATTCTGATGACAGTTTAACAACTGAAACGTTAATTGAACTTTCAAGCGTCTCGCCTCTTTGTTTAAGCCAGGAGTGCCGCACCTTTGGGGAGGTATCGTATTGTTTGTGAGGGCACCAGCTGCTATTTCTGTATTGAAAGCGAGTGCCAGTCCTTTGGCTGTGTATATGGAATGGACATTTCTATGTGTATTCTGGCGGGGCACCGCTTTAATTGAAGTTGGAGTTACCGCAGTGTATCTCAAATGGACTTTTGAGCTGACCATCTGAATTATTTATTGTTTTAACCAAGTATGGTGGTGGTTGCACGTTAACTGTTCATGGTGCTACAGAGAACAGCATCTATTGCTTTATGCGCACACAGCATTATCCTTGCAGCACAGTGCATTAGAGTCACACGGACTCAGGTAAACGCTAGTGCAATTACCAATCAGACATGGCTGAGTCTCTTGACGAATTAAGCCACATGCAATACCCTTTGGGTGATACTTTCTCCTTCTCTGAAACCGAAGCAGAAGCAATATTATACACTAAAGGGCTCAATGATGAGGTGGAAGCTGCAGCACCTGAACACATTTTTAAAGATCTACTAACACTAAAAAAGAAAGAGGTAGATTTTTATTTACATGGACTTACCCTAAGTGATTATCATAAGACCAAAAAAATTCCACAGGGTTTCCGGGTCCGCAATTGTCCAACGATTGGCAAACACGATCCCGTGTTTTGTAAACGTTGGATTGCTATCATGAACAAATGCTCCTTCGATTTAATCCTATTAGTGATAGAACAATCGACAAAAGAATTGGATAAAATCAAAAATAAAATCAAAGAATTCAAAAAGATTCACTTGCCAACTCTAACGAGCGACCAAGATATTCAGTGGCTCGACAAATTAATTGCGCAAATAATACAATATAAGCGTGATCTAATACTTTTCAAGAAAGAGAAAAGAACAAAGGTCGACGCAGACTACGACAAACATACAGTCTATAAATGGCTGTCTGGAGGTTCTCAACAAGAACAGAGAAGGCCGTTCTTTAGGAGAAATTATAAGAAACAACATTCCAGATTTGGCACAGAGTCTTCTGCCGACACAGGTAATTCCAACTCTGACACTGACCCCTCAATGGCGGCTCAAGGCCCTTTAGGTGTGGCCACACGCAAAACAAAACCTGGCGAAAGAGGCGATACACCCGACGCAGCAGGCAAAAAGAGAGGCAGAGGAATAGTAGGCAGACCCCCACGGACTGGGCGCAAATAGTATGCAATCTCTAGTCCTATGAACTGTCTAATAGTGAGATCAGCCTACTTAGTAAATGCTTGTCATTTGTTCCCTCCTCAGCCTTTAATGAATTTCAATGGAACATTGAGAAATTTGCCTAACAGCGAAAAATGAAGCTTAAGGAGTACTTTATGGGGAAGGAATTTAATACCCCTAGTACGAAAATACCACCACATTTGAAACAATTTGCTGCTCGATCAACATTACCCTCTTTCTAATAATGCAAGCCTTAAGACGTATATGCGCATTGCCGACACAGAAGTACAGGAGTCGGCACGTTCACAAAAAGAGCATCATGTCAACTTGACTCCGGCGGAACGCCAAGCATTGAACCAGCGTTCTTCTAACGACCAATTAATTATACGACCGGCCGATAAAGGAGGGGCAATTGTCCTGCAAGATCTATGTGATTATAAACGGGAAATCAACAGGCAATTGTCGGATCTGAATGTATATCAGCGATTACCCAGGGATCCTACTTCAACATGTAGAAAAGAATTGTTTAATATTCTTCAGCATGCCGTGGATATCAACTTTATTACAGAAGAGACGATGCGGACCTTATTACCAGAATTCCCACTGGTCCCTTTATTCTATACCTTGCCCAAACTGCACAAGAGCACTACCTGTCCTCCGGGACGTCCCATAGTGTCGGCAAGAGGCTCGCTATTGCAACCGACAGCGGTTTTCATTGATTCTTTACTTCAACCACTCATTCAGAAGGAACCTTATTTCCTGTTGGATACAACTTCTTTTCTTAATAGACTTGGTTCTATAGATGAATTACCAACGGGTTGCATATTAGCGAGCATTGATGTGGTTAGTTTATATACTTCCATCCCCCACGAATTGGAGCTTAGAATTGTAAAACTGTTCCTGTCAACGAAGTCATCTTTTTCTAGCTCTGTTGTCGAGGTAATTGTGGCTCTTTTGGAGCTTACGCTGAATCACAATTTTTCTCTGTACGATGATTGTTTTTATTTGCAGATGAGGGGGTGTGCTATGGGCAGTAGCGCCGCCCCCTCGTATGCAAATATAGTTATGTTTGCTATCGAACAGGAATTGTTTTTCAGCAATGTGCATATTAACGAGAACATAATTTTATATAATCGGTATATAGACGATTTATTCGTTATCTGGAAGGGTACTGAATCTATGCTTAGAGATACCATTGATAATTATAATCAATTAAATGGCTCTATCAAATTTACTTATAATATAGACTCCAAAGAAATTCATTTCTTGGACGTGAAGGTCAAGATTGTGAATAACAAAATAAGTACATCTGTCTATATTAAGCCAACAGATAGAAATAACCTCCTCCAGGCCACGAGTTGCCATCCTAACTCAATGATTCGGAGTCTGCCATATTCACAAATGGTAAGAATTCGAAGGATTAATACTGACCCCCAAATAGCTGAACAACAAATTGATGAACTCATTAATAAACTTCGAGATCGTGGTTATCAGTATCAATCCCTTTTGATGTCTAAAGAAAAAGTAATGAGTCTGGATAGAGGCTCCTTGCTTAAACAGGGTGATAAACCGGAAAATGGGAATAATAATCTGCCCTGGGTCAACAAGTTTAACACTTTTTCTCCAGTTATTAGCCATATTGCAAAAAAACACTGGCCGCTAGTCAGCACTGATAATCATCTAGGGGTAACAAATACTAAGTTAATGCCTTGTTACTCTCGGGGACGTAATCTCCGAGATTTTTTAGTAAAGGCTGATATTTCCAAAAAAACAAATATGCAACAACCAGTGTTTTCTCAACCCAGAAAATTGGGCTGCATACGGTGTTCGTGTGTCACCTGTCAATTTCTTCTGCCAGGAGATGTATTTCCCCACCCACATACAGGCAAAAATATACAGATATGTCACCAGCTCAACTGCAACAGCAGTTATGTTGTATACCAATTAATCTGTCCCTGTGGACTTTCCTACGTCGGTAAGACGGAGAGGAAGCTCAAAGAAAGGATGGCAGCTCACCGTTCCTCCATCCGCAATGCCCTTAGTAACGGGTCCAGTGACCAGCCTGTCCTCAGACATTTTGTAAAACACCAACATCCTCTCTTGTCCTTGAGATATAGAATGATAGACCATATCCCGGCCTCGCTTAGAGGAGGGAATAGGTCTCAAAAACTGATACAATGTGAAGCCCGGTGGATAGATCGGTTGGGGGTGGTACATCCGAGGGGTTTAAATGAGAACATCTCTTTGAGTTGCTTTCTCTAAGTAGTACTGCTAACTACATTATTTATTCCATTTAAAAAGTTTTATATGTGTAATGAAGGAAAGTTAATATTGGAGGTAGACCAATAGAGTGAACCACTGTGGTATAAAGTAGTCATTGAGGCTTTATTATCACAAGTTAACTAACGCAGGGTTAATGTGTTTCTAATAATGTGTATTGACTGTATTAACTCTCTGTTATAGCATGGACAGCTTGTTCACGGTTGATTTGTTATTGGTGTAACCTTGGTGATGGCACTGACGCTCCGGGGCTGCGGCAACGGAATGACGTCACTTGAAGGTGTCCCTGGGCGGGTGCGTGGTCCCGCTCCGGCCAGCCTGAGACACGGTGGTGATCTATTTAAAGGTTAGTAATATGTGTATGCCTTTGATATTCTGATGACAGTTTAACAACTGAAACGTTAATTGAACTTTGAAGCGTCTCGCCTCTTTGTTTAAGCTAGGAGTGCCGCACCTTTGGGGAGGTATATATATATATATATATATATATATATATATATATATGTATAATTGGTATGTTTTACCAGCACACGGGATGCTGTCAGTATACCGACAGCGGCATCCCGTCTGTCGGAAGCGAGGCAGTGAGACCCCTTGCAGGCTCTCTGCGCTCTTCACGCTTCAGGCCCGGTGGCTCACTTCACTCACTACAGGTTATATTTCTGCTCGGTAGGTGGCATGGAGCCACCAACCGAGTGGGAATACCCTGCAGATGTCAGAATTCCGTTCGTCGGTATTTCACCGGCTGTCGGGATTCTGACGTCGGCACCTGGATCCCGACAGCTGGCATTTTAACTGTATCCCATCTATCTATCTATCTATCTATCTATCTATCTATCTATCTATCTATCTATCTACCTATCTATCTACACATTCACAAATACACACCCACGGAAACCCCCCTAAATAAATCCTGCGTTTGCCCCTGACTGCGCATACACTGAGTCCCGGCGTTTGTGAACTGTACATAGCACAGGTGTCGGGACCCAGGCGGCGGTGACAAGAAGCGGAAGACCCGGCAGCATCACCAGTGGCATCCCTCTTCCTCTAACAAGGTAGGAGCCGCCGCTGCAGGACAGTGTCCACCTTGGGACTTCTGTATGAAATGCTCTTCTGCCTTCATTTGGTAGGAAGCTAGTGACCTCACGTCTTATCTGCTATGTAGTATATTATGTGAGTACAGTATTTATTATTATATGTTTGTTAATCCATTTTGCTTGATGTTATTGTGTGAGATTTGGTTTCCTTCCTTCAAATGGGATCTGCTTTGTATGGGAGTGTTAAACTCCTGGATTGAAGAAATAGTATAAACACCAGATATCATACTTTATATAGTGATTTTTTTTCATGTTTTCCATTGGGCACCTGTAGAATCCTAATATTCACCTTTATCACCTACAATTCACATTTTTCGCCTCAACTCACAATTGGTAGACTCAGCATTATTCAAATGACTACACTATGGGCCTTATTCAGGTTTGTTAGCAAACCAAAAAGGTTAGCAATAGGGCAAAACCATGTGCACTGCAAGGGGGGGGGGGGGGGGGGGGGGCAGATATAACATGTGCAGAGAGAGTTAGATTTGGGTGGGTTATATTGTTTCTGGCTGATTTATTTTTACACTGCAATTTAGATTTGAGTTTGAACACACCCCACCCAAATCTAAATCTCTCTGCACATGTTATATCTGCCCCACCTGCAGTCCGACATGGTTTTGCCTAATTGCTAACTTTTTTTTGGTTTGTTAACTGAATTTGTGATATCGATTGTTTGCTATAGGGGAATATGCTATGTATTTTATCTTTATGATCTTTGTTGAAAGAGAAGTGCACTACTGTGCAGACTCCAGTCTTTCTGCTCAACGGGGAGGCTTCATGCCCTATCCCAAGATGACTACTGATATCTGTACTGAACATGTGCAGGGGCCAGCTTGTCTTTACTGAAGTCTCCTTCAGTATTATAAGAGAACTGGTTAATGCCTGCTATAAAGCTGTTCCACCACTACCCATTTGCAATATACACACAAGGCTGATGAGCCATATGAAACGCCACTCTACTCAAGCTCCACTCCATCACCAGTGTACACGTAACAGTCAGTAGCTATTTATCAGTAAACCAACACTACTGGTTAAGTAACTGGGCTGTTCATAGTTTGAGTCACCCGCTGTTGTGTGCTTACCTGTGTCATGCATTCAGCATATATCTGTTATATACATCTTATTTCTGTGTTTCATGCCTTCATGCTGAAACACAGTACATCTTACTTCTGTTTATAGTAATTTATGTTATCAGCCTCATCTAGTGGTCAGCACAGAAGTACTGTAGCTCAATTGTGACCCTCACAGCCCACTATAGCAGTTTCCTAGGGTATTCTGGGAATTCACTGGAGACATCCATTTTCTACTTCCCTCGTGGTTCCAGCCAGGCATCACTGGTGTTAACCTGCAGCATAGAATCCAATGGTAAGAGATACTGACCCTTAAATGTGCCATCCTAGATCTGACAGCCAGTTGTGCATGCCAGCTGTATTATTTCATGCTGCAGCCAATACATTGCATACTGTATGTAATTTCATGTTGTTTACATACAGCAGTTTGTTCATTATCTGCATCTAACATTTTATATTTGCATTGAATCCTACCTTTGCATATTGCAATTACATTTCATTATTTCATTATTTGTTTCCTCTATTGCATAATAAACACCATTCTTCAAATCATCACATCTGATTGCGATTATTGAAAAGGAAAGGTGGTTATGCTGTCTGTCTGTTTGAATTTGTTTAAGAAACATCATAGTGAAGGCAGAACACTGCAATATCAACAACTACACAGAAATCATTTCTATCAATCTTAACTTATTTCAAATTACTTTGGGAACCAAAAAATGTGTGTAGTGAACTTTTTCAAAATGTTTCTTTTATGTACTAACCAAACTTTTATATAGAACGTGCGTAGTTCTTCCATAGTGTTTATGCATTCCAAAAAATAACATTTATGTTCTGTTACAATTCAATAAGGAAGTCATTTATTATTTTGATCATTTGCAATAGCACCACAGTGCTATACAGAGAATATATGATATTCACATCAGTCCCTGTTTCAATGGACCTTACAACCTAAATTCCCTAACATACAAATACACATACACGCTAGTGTTAATTCTGTCTGAATCCAATTAACCTACTGTATAGTAACAGTATATTTTTGGGGTTATAAGTCACCCATATGTTTTATTTATTACACAAACTAGAACCAATAAACCTAGAAATAATGACACAGACAACTGTATAAATTGGAAAAAATGGAGGTTACAGCCAGATTTATTAAATTCGAATCAGAATTGAAAATATTATTCACTGGTGGCGAAAAAGCAGTGTCAACTCGGCCATGGCTTAAAACTTTAATCTTTAAACAAATGGGACGGAGTTTCCGCCCCTTGCGCAATCCGTCCTGGGTAGAACCATCTCCCCTTAATTAGCACAGTGCTGGTCCCTCCATAAGATGGTGACCTGGTCCTCCCCTGAGGTAGTGACCGACTCGCCTTTTCTCAAAGGGGAAATGCTAGCCAAGCTCTGCTGCGCTAAATTAAGCCGCCGAATAGCACTGCTTTCCGCCCGCTGCGCCTCGCACTTGCTGGAATAATAATAACTCATTATTCCAACGAAAAGTTTCAAAAAAGAAAACCATAACTTTTAATTTTTATACCGAAGTTAAAATTGGCGGGTGGGTGGGATCACAAAATGGCAAGAGGAATTAGATTACCTCAGCCCTCACTTAAATAAACTAATATAACCCGCCTACCTAAACCCTTCTCATTGGCTAACTTATTTGATTGACAAACGTCAGGGACCTATCAACTAATATCAACACAAAAAACAGATCTATCTAGCTTAGTTACATAAACAAACAGGGTGCTTATATTCACTCTATCCTATGCAGTCTTTCGTTCCTTTTAAGAACAACTGGAGCACTCAGAGGAAACCCACGTGAACATGTTGGAATGTTTGAAGTTTATTCATGCAAAAGGAACAGGTATTTCAAAATCCCAGATCACTTTTATAGCATTCTAAATACTTTGGTGGTAACAAAGAGTTTGTTTTTTATAATTTGTTTTATTTTAGAAGTGGCTGGGACTAAACAATTTTATATCTGATTTCTTGAAAATCATTATTTTCAGTATTGGCTTTGAGATATTATTATGGAAAATTCTTAGATATGATCTTTCTGTTCTGATAAGCTATTATATTACAGATAAAGGGAGGGCAATTATGTAGTTGACCTTGTGCAATATTTTTTTATCCAGTCACAATGATTACTGCTGTTTTAATATGAAAACATGTTTGATTATACTTGCTTATGAAAATTTGTGATCAAAATTTGGTCATACTTTGTAAAAAGGCAAAATTCATAAAGGAGATCTGAGATTTGTGCCAAAACATATCATTTAAATGAGTGTCAAAGTGATCAACATACTGGACATCACCATTCCAAATAAAAATAGATTGTCCATTTAAAGGCCATGGAGCACCAGGCTGTCCTATAGTCTGCAACCCCCAGATACATTAATCTTCAAATATAGTCATGTACAGGTTGGGAAACTTAGGGCAAGACTAGTGCCCATAGCAGTCCCAAAAATAAAATAATTGCTTGATTAAAATAAAAAGCAATATATTTAAGGATACATGTATGCTGCAACAATATGGTCTTTGTGTCGTCCTTCAAAATGCTTTCAACAGACGAAATTTTTGTTGTAAGGGGGATATTTGTATATAATGCCTGTATATATCGCATAGGACTAAATATGTATCTTGCCACTTCCCATTCATAACATAAAAAAATAAATTATAGACAATATACAAATATGGATGAAGAACATTTCATTCCTCTTAATTTGGGAGTTGCTACCAGGAATAGTATCAAGGCTTTCCATCCAATGAACTGAATAGACAAAATGTGGGACAAAAAAATTCTGTGTCTGCAAAGTAAATTAAGCGGAACTTAGAACTACGTGTAACTTTTTTTACCCGTTACACAAAAACAATTTTTAGCAATCATAATGTAGTGTGAAATAAGCACTATACTGTATATGTTATATTGTGTTATTTACAAATAATGTTATTAATGAAAATACTTTTTATACCCAACACACTTTATGTTTAATGGCCACCATACATCACAGATATATTGGGGCAATTTCCCAATCCTCCAATGGCCGAGTCAGGGAATCAGAATAATTAAACATGTTTCAAAATCCCGATTCTCCAAAACCGGTTAGGATCAGCAAATCAGAGATTTTAACATGTTTAATTTCCCCAATTCCCTGATGGATCGCTAATCTTCGCTGGCTACCGATCAGTGGATTCAGTCGGTGGATTGGTGGGTGCCGATGAACTAAGGAATCGAGAAAAAATGAGCCTGCAGATGTATGGGGGGGCTTTAATTTCTTTTTTTTTTTTAGTTGCAAAGACTGTTCACTTTCGCACATTGGAAAATTCATGTGTGTCCAGTACAGCAATTTATACAGTGTAATCGGAATACTATGGACTCCAAAGTCTATCATTGCATCATACACTCATCTCTTGATCACAAGTTTCATATGATGCAAAAATGTTATAATCCGCTTGCATTGCGTGTGGCTGGATATTGTCCAGAGAATGTAATCTTACAGCCAGGAGTTGAAGATAAGCAATGACAATCAATGATATTATAACAAACAGAGATGCAACAGTGGCATCATTTACATCAGATGCATTTGTGACCTGACGTATCATACGGGTATTGATTATAACAAGTCACATTAACTCAGTCACTTGGTTATATAGCATTACTGCCTCACAGCACTGAGGTCTTGAGTTCCACCATGGCTCTACAGTAACTGTGTGGAGTTTGTACATTCTCCTGTGTTTGCCTGGGTGCCATCTGAGTAACCTGGTTTCCCCCCACAATCTAAAAAAAAATTACTGCAGGTTAATTGACTCCTGATAAAATTAATCCTTGTGTGTATGTGTGGAAGGAAATATAGATTGTAAGCTCCACAAAGGTAAGCGCTGATGTGAACGGCCAAATATTCTCTGTAAAGCGCTGCGGAATATGTGTGTGCTATAAATAAATAAATAATCATGGTTGCTAACAGCTGCTAATAAAATTCCTAGCATGATCGATACATTTTTCATGTCTCCTCTTTCCAGCTTTCAATAGAAGGGTCATGTATGAAGCAGATTGGGTAGCACTTTGAATGGGGTGCAGTTAGGTAGCCTGCAGTCGGGATCCTGGATGTCAGAATACAGACGCCGGAATTTCCGACCGCTGAGAAAGCCGCCAGCCGGAATCCCGCCTAACAGTGGCTATTCCTACTCGTCGGTGTCCACAACACCCATAGAGTGGGAATAGAACCTGTGGTGAGCGCAGCGAGCCTGCAAGGGGACTCTGCACTCGCTGCGCTTCCGGTGTACTGGCGGCCAGGATATATCATACTGGTATATCATACTGAACCCCTTTGAATCTATAATGGCAATGTAACATTATAAATAAGGATTTTCGCTTATACGAGACTGCCCAGCTATTGGCGGGACAAGTTGGCTGCTGTTACAGAATTAGCAAATCATTGTTTTGGTCATTGTAGAGACAAGTCAGAGAAATAGGTGTTCCAGCTGCAAAGTACACCTTAAAATAAGCTGGTGGAGATTTATTTGAATCATTTGCATGCTGACTCTATGATTAGATTATAGACAAGGGCGCCCAGAGGGGGTGGTGGGCACTAATTACCCGGGCTGGCTCTGGCCAGCTACTGATAGTCACATCTGTCCCCCTTTGCAGTGCGCAACACCTAGTATTTTACATTTCATTTTCTTGGAACCATGCCTTTCTGATTAGGTCACACCCCCTCAGTACATGGATGACTCAATGGCCTTAATTATATTGGAGAAATTCTACAGGGATAGTATTCCAACAATGAGCTTACATTGGAATTCATAACTACACTCCCCCCAGCAGATTTTGTAGTAGCTTCATCATCAACTTTACTGCAACTGGATCACATACATATCTGATGGAAAAGTGTCAGTTCTATGACTATACAAGCACTCTTGGATTGCCGTTGATAAAGCTAAATATTTATCGTGTATATAACCCTTTATGAGGTCTAAGAACAATGTACGCTATCTACGTAAGAAGTACCGTAAGGGTACGCAAGTTGCGTATCGATCGCTTAGCCGTGATCGAGACGCTCAGGCGTCACGTTCACTCACGGCCAAGTGATCGCAGGCAGGCAGACTATCGGCTGTGGACTTATCGTAATGATTCGCTATAGCGTAGCAGCGCTCGGGACCACGAGGAGATCACCAGCGATGCAGACGCTCACAACGTTAAACCTTTATATCTATACCTTTGGCAATGAAATACACAGCAAACCTTAGTGTAGAGACAAAGTGTAAGTGCAACCTTGTGTAACCTAATTAACTACAAAGCTGCTTGAGCGTCACCGACGCTCAGAGAATACTTAACCCTTATAAAGAATACACAGATACCTGGGCTTAGGGTCCGAAACCTATTATATGTATTATAACTATTATACTTGCAAAAGGAATCACAGTACAAATGATACACTACAATATAACATAAACCAACTAACCAGATAAACTACACAGGAAATACAATACAATACAATTAAAGGAAAATACGAGAGAAAGAGTAGAGAGAGAGAGAGAGAAATGGCTCACAGTAAGACAATATGATTACGGAGAGAACTTACGCACAAGGGGAACGATCGCATGCGCCTCGATATCCAGCTCCCGATTATCAGCAATGAGAACCGTTGAAGAGAGTGAAGTTGGATATGGTCGGCTTGCTATTTATGCCCCACACACAATACAATTCAATGGTCCCTACAATCTCATTGTTCATTGGACACAGGAATTCGGCTTCGCATTATAACAAAAGGTCATAGGTTGATTCATACAGGTGGGCTGTGACTATTTCCAACTGCTCAGGTGGGAGGGAAACTGGGTTTCCCGCCGCATGGGTAATAAAGTGCAAATAAAGTAAATGTTCATAAACTTCTTATGTCCATAACTATTCGCACGAGCGATTGATCTGCTTCAAACCAACACCGGAATATTTCTAATTAAATATTCTTCCGATGGATACTAAACACCACTGTATTACTCCTATCTGACCCTTCGTATCAAACAAAGAGGGATTCCTCTGTTCATAAACATTCTATATTAACCAAACTTTCAGAATCTATCAAAGGGACCATGATCTACAAAATACATTATTAGTGAAAATATGTAATGATTGAGTCGCACGCTATGATCGCATAAACTCTACCGTAAATACGCATACCATGCGCCTGCGGGTGCCCGCGACTGTGAGTATGCGCACGTACGGGAGAGCGTACGCACGCGCAGCACGGACCTGTGTGAGGTGCAAATATGGTAGTGTGCATAGAGATATTTTTCTGACTTTGACAGTCCACCCTTTGGCAGTCAATAATAACTGCCACTTCCTGAAAACATTTCAAAAGGAGAAAAATATATGTCAGGGGTTAATTCATTTCCATGGTTGGGTAAGGGAGGAGAGAGGAGTAGGTGGGAAGAGGGTATGACCTAGTGAGATAGCAGAAGCATGTGTGTATGAGTCCATGTTTGGGGGGTCATGTATCATCGTGCCGTACGTGTTGTAAATCAAGCTTCGAGGTATTGCGAAGTATACATTTGAATTCCTTCTTATCCCGTGGTACAGGTCTGTGGATGGGCTGTCAAACTTTACCGAGCTCTTTTCGGATTTTGAACAAAATGGGGAGCACATTTTAGTTGATGATACATGAATGGGGGAATATGTGATTGCTGATATCTGTGCCTGTATTCCCTATACTATGTGTGTCATTACCTGAGGGTTGTAGAAATGAAGAAAAGACATAATTACGGTAAATGCGGTGGTATTCTATGTCAGGTTAATGTACATCTGTCGGTTGAAGTTTTGTTCGGTATCAGTTGAAAGTCGTCTTCTTTGCGCTGTTTTGCTCATTAAGCGTGAGCAATAAGCTTTGTCAATGCCATTAGATTTACAAAAAATGTTGGGCTAGCGTAATTTTAAGAATTCTAGGGAAACTGGGGATCCATGGCAAAGTTCATCAAGTGTCCATATCTCAAGTGGTCAAAACTTCTTCTTTGGTCTATCCGTTGTCTGTATAGCGTCTCATCAACTTCCTCGTCCAAGGGGGTCTTGTTATCTTGGAGAAAAACCAGAAAAACAGGTGACAGAAACGGACCGTAGAAATCGCATTTTCATCACATCATTGTTTCTATCGTTGGGTCGTAAATCAAATCCAGGTTAATTACAGTTTCCTCACTCCTCAAACTCATCACTCTGGTACTTTGTTTGCACCTCATTAAAGCCTGCCCGCATCTAAATATCAATCCAATCGATATAATGACACCTAAAATACATAGTAGAAACTTCCCAACATCCATTATGACTCCTTGAGCCCAGTCTCCTAAACCAGAGAACCAATTTCGCGGGTTCAACCATGACACCCAACCAGTCAGCTCATTACCTACAGCAGCAAGAGTGAGATTGTGTTTTCGGCGAAATTCCCACTTTAATTGGAGAATATCGTCCATCTTTTGGTCTATGACCTCTACCGGATCCTCGGTGCTATTTGTGATATACGTGCAACACTTCACGCCGTACTGTGTTGCCAATGTAACACAATATCCGCCTGTCACTGCTGTGAGGTAATTAAGAACCATTCTATGCTGTACCAGTTCTGTTTTATAAGCTTGAAGTTCTCTTCCAGTGTATCTAAACGTGTCATCATACATTTCAGTGATATTATCTAACAAATTGGCGAGTGCGGAAATGTATCTATAATTCATCACTCCTCGAGCGGTGCGAGTGAAATCTAACGCCACCAGAACCTGAATCCCGGTGGATTCATGGATCAGATCAGAGGCCGGATGCTCTAACCTTTCTGACAGTTGTCTTTTAACGAGGTGCTCGTAATGAGTGTGAGTATAAGGAGCTTGGGCACCACGGTGTATGTCTTTCATTTTATCATGAGTTACAGTCATTACTTCAGGCAATACTCTTCCAATATAACACAATCCTTCAGAGTTTGGGGCAAGCCACTTGTACGCCTTTCTCCCGCATATGAAATATGCATCATCGGGGAGAACATATGGGACGGAGAAAGACATTACCATATTACACACCTTCCAGGTGAAATCTCCTAGCCCTAATTCTTCCATCTGCTTAATGCACGTATCAGGTTGTACGATATGTGCACAGTATCCTGGTGATACTTCTCCAACTCTAGTAATCCTATTTCCTAAGGTGTATCTATACCGGAAAGATTTTCCTCTACTGGCTATGTGGCGTACAAGCTCTGTATCTGTAGGCATTCTATCTGCTCTATGTGAAAAGGTCATGGTGTGGTTACTCCATGATACTTCCCAATTTCCCGGCTTTCTGGGATTGGAGATGTTAAAACATAATAGGGACCTATCCACGTGGTATTGGTGGAGCTTCAAACTAGGAGGGCTGGAGATATTAAACCTCCGGTCCACCGGTCTCCCACCATTTAACTCAAGTACCTCTCCTATCGTTAAAGGAAATGGTACTAGCCCTGATTTGCTATGACCCTGAGGTACTTGAGAGCATACCCAACAATCTGTTTTGTTTAATACATTACCCACTAAGGAGTGATAATCACTCAATGGATGTCGGTCCATATGGATATTAAAACTGGATTGGCATTTCTTAATGCACCCATCTTCAATGACATTGTTACAGAGCCTACAGATACAGTTTTCTTCAGCTAACAATCCGTCACAATTTCTTCTATGGTCAATGCTATCGGATCGTTTTCTGATACTCGCCTTTGCTTGTTGGTTAGGTTGATCTTGGAAAACTACGCCTCCATCTTTATCATCAGAACCCATTCCAGAACCTCTATCGACCTCCATGGTACTCTCGCCGGAACAGACTGCTCTGGTCAACATCATGGTCAACAGGAAAATCCGGATCACAGTCTCTTGGGGCAAGTCCATCTTTGAGGAGGAGACGAAGAAGAATGAGAAGGAGGAAAAATACATTTGAGGGAGAGGGGATGGGAAGTGGAAAAAAAACAATAAAAGGGAGTGGGGAGTCGACAACAGCTCTCGGTCTTCAAGGCTCAGGTGCCGCCTCAGTCCTCCTGGAACAGACACTCCAGTGATACAACCTCTACCGTCTGTTCCTTATCACGTGACTTCTCTGGATCAGCAACCTTCTTGCAGTGGGATGAATGGACCCAAGTCTCTCTCTCAGCAACCTTCAATGCTGTCGTGCTAGTCAATAAGACCTGGTATGGTCCTTCCCATCTGTCAATAAGGCAACCTGAGCGTAGAAAATTTCGTATCATTACATAATCCCCAGGTTCAATGTCATGACAACTACTATCAGGTAGATCAGGAATCACCAACTTTAGATTATCATTTTGATTCCTTAACTGTTTACTCATGTTAATCAAGTACTTTACAGTTACTTCATTGTTACATTTCAAATAATCCTGAGGGTTAATCATGACATGCGGTTGTCGACCAAATAAGATTTCAAAGGGGGACAGATTAAGAGGGGACCTGGGAGTGGTTCTGATACTGTACAATACAATGGGTAAAGCTTCTGGCCATGTCAATCCTGTCTCTGCCATCACTTTACTCAATTTATTTTTAATAGTGCTGTTCACTCTTTCGACCTTCGCACTCGCCTGTGGACGGTACGGAGTGTGCAGCTTGCTATCAATTCCCATCAACTTACACATTCCTTGAAAGACATCACCTGTAAAATGGGTACCCCTATCACTTTCGATTATTCTAGGGATACCATATCTACATACAAATTCCTGCTCAATTTTCTTAGCTGTAAACATAGCGGTATTTGTAGCTGCAGGAAATGCTTCGACCCAATTCGAGAAAACATCTATACAAACAAGTACATATTTCAAATTCCGACAAGGGGGTAATTGAATGAAGTCAATTTGTATTACCTGGAAAGGGCCGCCGGCAGGTGGGATATGGGATGGTTCTGTAGGTATTGCCTTTCCAATATTCTTTCTCAGACAGGTAAGGCATGACATTGCTCTTTTACTCGCATGAGAGGAGAATCCTGGGGCGCACCAATAGGCTCTTACCAATTTGCACATTCCCTCCTTGCCTAGATGAGTCAGCCCGTGAGCTGCTTCAGCCAGACATGGAAGATATGCTCTGGGGGCCACTGGTTTACCATGTCCATCCGTCCAGAGTCCTGAGGACTCTTGGCCACATCCCTTTGCCTTCCAGACTGCCCTTTCCTGTGTGGAACACAAATTTTGCATTTTACACAACTTCTGTGTGTTGATGGTATTGAATACCATCAGTTGTGTGGTGTCTGTCTGTATGGGGGTAGCAGCTGCTAACTTAGCAGCTTCGTCTGCTCGGCTGTTACCAAGTGATACCGGGTCTTGGCTATATGTGTGTGCTTTACATTTGATAACAGCCACTCTGTCGGGTTCCTGTATCGCTGTTAGAAGCCTTTTTATGTGAGCTGCATGCGCTACCGGTGTACCAGCTGCCGTCATGAAATTTCTGAGGCGCCATAGGGCTCCGAAATCATGGACTACCCCGAATGCGTATCTAGAATCGGTGTAGATATTGGCTGACTTACCCTTAGCCAATTCACATGCTCTGGTTAGGGCGACCAGTTCAGCAACCTGGGCTGAGTGAGGTGGGCCTAGCGGTTCCGCTTCTATGGTGTCTTGGTCATCTACGACTGCGTATCCAGTACACAAGTCTCCCGAGTCTGACTGTCTGTGACAACTACCGTCCGTGTAGAACGTGAGTTCTGCATCTTCCAGTGGGTTGTCACTGATGTCAGGCCTTGCGGTAAAATTTTGGGTCAAATATTCCATACAATCATGTGTATCTTCCTTTGTATTAAATCCTCCTTCCCCAGCACTCTCACCTTCCACCCTTTGTGCCTGACCAGGCACACCTGGGAGATATGTTGCAGGATTTAATGCACTGCATCTCCTTATGGTGATGTTTACGGGGGCCATTAGTGCTAATTCCCATCTTGTAAACCTCGCTGATGAGACGTGTCTGGTTTGGGCAGAATTCAATAAGGCTGATACCGCATGTGGCGTATGGATTGTGAGGTTGTGGCCTAGCACGACATCTTTGCTTTTTGTCACTAGCAATGCTATCGCAGCAACGCTTCGCAAGCATGTGGGGAGGGATCGCGCTACCGTATCTAGCTGAGCGCTGTAGTATGCAACTGGCCTGCTGGCATCACCGTGTTTTTGGGTTAGTACGCCTGCCGCGCAACCAGCACTTTCTGTTCCGTATAGTTCAAAGGGTTTCCCATAGTCTGGCATACCTAGTGCTGGTGCCTGCGTTAGGCACTGTTTGAGTCTCTCAAATGCTGTTTCGGACTCGTCTGTATGCGAAATCCTATCAGGTTTGTTCGAGGAGACCATTTCCTGCAAAGGTAACGCTAAAATGGAAAACCCTGGGATCCAATTACGGCAATACCCACACATTCCTAAAAACGTTCTGATCTGTTGCTGGGTTTGTGGCAGAGTCATGTCTCTAATTGCTTGAATTCTATCAGCGGTCAGGTGTCTCAGTCCTTGTGTTAGACAGTGTCCCAAATATTTTACCTTAGTTTGGCATAATTGCAACTTGTCTTTGGACACCTTGTGTCCGGTGTCTGAAAGATGAAACAGGAGCTGTTTCGTATCCTTCAGAGATGCTTCCAGTGAATCTGAACACAGTAATAAATCGTCCACATACTGTATCAATACTGATCCACTGTCTGGTTGGAAAGACTGTAAACAATCACGCAAAGCCTGAGAAAATATACTTGGACTATCTATGAAACCTTGGGGCAATCGAGTCCACGTGTATTGGACTCCTCTATATGTGAATGCAAACAAATATTGGCTGTCAGGGTGCAGAGGTACCGAAAAGAAAGCGGAGCAGAGGTCAATAACAGTGAAAAATTTGGCAGTGGGAGGGATTTGCATTAGGATGACAGCTGGATTTGGCACTACGGGGAACTGACTCTCAACTATTTTGTTAATCCCCCTTAGATCCTGCACTAGTCTGTAACCCCTCCCCCCACTCTTTTTCACAGGGAAGATGGGACTATTGGCAGTGCTGGACGTTCTTACCAGAATGCCCTGTTGTAGCAAGCGCTCTATTACTGGGTAAACTCCTAACTCCACCTCTGGCTTCAGAGGATACTGTGGGATTTTTGGAGCTATCCTACCATCTTTTACTTGTACAACTACTGGAGCTACGTTTGCCATTAATCCAGTGTCCTGTCCGTCTTTTGTCCAAAGTGACTCTGGTATCTGAGATGTCATCTCTTCTACTTGGGATGGATTCCTATTTGTCATAATGGTATGTGACATTAATTTTGATGGGGAGTCTAACATGTCTCGCACTTCCTGAGCGTGTTTCTCAGGTATGTCCAAGAATACACCTTCAGGAGTACAATAAATGACGCACCCCATTTTACACAGTAAGTCTCTTCCCAGGAGATTGGTTGGTGCCGATGCAGCCAGCAAAAAGGAATGCTTGGTATGCAAAGGCCCTATTGTAATCTCGGCTGGTTTGCTAACAGGGTAGTGCTGGACTACTCCTGTTACTCCCATGGCTGGAATTGTCCTACCAGTGGTTCTCATGCCCACTGTCGAATTTATCACTGACTTGGCCGCCCCTGTGTCTACAAGAAAGTTTAAAGTTTTACCAGCTACATTAATTGCGACCTCGGGTTCACTTTCAAGGTTGGCAATCAATTTCACTGGCTGCAGATTACAGGTATGGCCACACCCCTATTGGGTATGGTGACCTCCCTGAATCCCGCTGGCAGCAACTATTTGTGAGGGAGATAGTTGGGAACTACCAGAGGCATGCCAGTCTCTGTTTGGGGGATATCTTTTTGTTTCCCCTGTATGTGGCTCATAACTCCGTTTCTGCGGACCTTGCTCCCAATGTCGTGTGTCGTGTCGTTGTCTAGGGGGTTGGTATGATCTTTGCGAATTTTTCGCTCTACAGTCTCGTGCATAGTGTCCCTGTCTTTGACAAGAATAACATGTTATCATAGTTGACTTACCCACAGGATTGGATGGTACATACGCAGGCTGCTTTGTGGTCAGAGCCTGTATACATACTGACATTAGCTTATCACTCTGCGACTACCTGTGTCTGGTGATGTTTCGGTCGTGATCAATAGCAGCCTCTCTCAAAGTGGACACTGACAGACCTCGCCAACATGGTTGCGTGGTCTGTACCCTTGCCTTTAATGTTTCCTTCAAACCATCCATTAGTACAGATACTGCTACTTCTCGATGGTTTGGATTTGTCCTAATGTCCTCTATACCAGTGTACTTTGCCATTTCTAATAGTGCCCGGTGAAAATATTCTGCAGCTGTTTCTGACTCTTTTTGTTTAATGGAAAATATTTTGTTCCATTTAACAACTGCTGGGAAATGCTCCTTTAACTGTAAGTTTATCCTTCTTACGTTATCTTTGTTGTACACATCTGTAAGAGGTACATCCAGATCTAGTCCACAATCAGCTAAAAATTGAGCTGAGTCGACATTGGAGGGTAAACAAGCTTTTAGCAATATCTGCCAATCTTTATTATTGGGCTCTAAAGTGTTTCCTAAGTCTGTGATGTATTTTTGGCTGGCAACTAAATCTTTTCTAGGGTCAGGGAATTCAGACACTATGGTCCTTAATTCCATTCGGGAAAATGGGCTGTACATGGCAATGTTCCTTATGGGAGTGGCTCCTGATACATCTGTTTTCCCATTGGGAACTGCTATTACCCTAACAGGAGTAATTCTAACAACCTCATTCTGTGTAGATTCTACAGCTTGTGGTGAAATAGTCTCAGCATAATGCATGGTGCCGTACTTACCAGTTGCTACGACCTCACCTATCCCTCCGCTAGGGGCCTTTACTAATCTCGTGGGTGTTGCTGTGCCTACTGTGGTCTCTGCTATGGTGGCTGCTAGAGAGAGCGCTGAAATCGTTGTCGCTTCGTCCTCTTGATCACACTCCTGAGGAAAGTTCAAAACAGGGTACAACTTGCACGGGTTAATACTTGCATGGGTTAATGGGTTAACATTATCATTAACATTTACACAGTTACTAAGTGATTTTGTGTTACACCTTAGTGCGTCTTTCTCCGTAATCAACTTCTCTCCTGATATATATGGTGGCGGCGGGGCCGTGGCAATCAGTTTTCTGTTAGAGCCAGATCCTGCCGCCTGAGCCAAACCTCTCTGTATCTCACCTTCCTGTTGCCACAACTGTAAATAATCATAATGTTGAACTCGTCTCTTTGTTGATTTTATGAGACATATCCTCCTCCTTAAATTTTGTAACACCTCTGGGCTGAAGCTACCTATTCTTGGGAATTTCTCCCGGTCTTGTACCGTCATTCTCTCCCATTCATCACATAAAACCTCTGTGTGACTTCCATATTTCTCACACATGATATACCTGGCCGACCCAATTGGTCGGACCACTGAATCAACCCGAACCGAGGTTGATCGCCCCCTACCTGAACAACTGGCCCCCATAACTCTGCAGGCGTTGCTTGCTCTACCTCTGATCTCTATATCAAGGTCTTCAGCGAACCCTTACAGAAAACCAGATTGTTCACAATAGGCTGACGGTGGCGGTTTACCGAGTACCCCACTCACTCGCCCACGCCGACCAATGCGACCTGATCACACCGATATGGTGCTGGCGCACTCAACCCAGGGCACCTATAAAAACCGTTGTTTACTGGAACATGCGAGGGTTATCCGCAGAACACTTACTCTTTCCAGTAAAGGTGAGGTTTGTCAGATAGTTCCTGAGTGACCAGCGAACTTCCCTTCTTGAAAAATAAAAAATTACACAAATCACGTCAGAATGTACAAATAGCGTTTGTGACCCCTTTACTCTAATGGTACTAGGTCAGATTACTAACTACTGTACACAATTACGTGCGGTCCAGTCGTTCAGTACACAAACAACTAAGCTTATGTACGGAAAGACCAATGGAATCGAAACTTACGACTGCGAATTCCTTCAGCCAGAGCTTGTACGGCCTATATGGGTCTTGCACCAACCCTTCTCTTGGTGTTGTGCCTCTGAACTGTATAGCGGACTTCCCTGTTTACTGTACCTGGACCTGCTGGTCTACTATGACCTCCTGGTCTTGTTCTGTACGACCTCCTGGTCTGACCTCCTGGTCTTGTTCTACACTGGTCCGCTATACTCTAATGCTCAAATATTATGTTTAACCAAGGATGCCTCCCTAGCCACCGTGCACGTCACTTACACGCGTGTACCTCACGAGTACTCGACTTTTCTTGTGGTTCAACCTTTAAGTTATATAAACTTATGTAATACAAAAACACTCACTCATCACATGTACACTTTTGCTTCTATTTCTATTTCTGCGCAGAAATTTTTCTTTAGCCCAGCTGTGTTACCAATTAGGAGCAGGATCTGTTAATTTAAATTTTGGATTTCCAAAAATAGACTTGCGTTATTTATCGCCTGTGGCGCTATTTACCGCTTTGCGTTACTTATCGCGTTGCGTTAAAAATCAACTTATCGTGACTTGAGCTACGTGGGCGTAACCGGACGCTCCGTTGCGTAATGTACGCTGCGTGCGTCTGCCTTTGGATTGCGTACACAAGTCTTTTGTTAGGGACACGTGTACGCAAAGCAAAGATCCACCGTAACACAATTTATATTTTTATCAATGTAGATGATCCCTGGTCATCTACCACACAACACACTGACTTCGCCTTATCTCCCAGGCAAAACTGTGTGTTTGTCTATCTTTTAACTATATTACCTTTACTCTTAAACTATGAAATAACGGCAAATCTTTTTTTAGCACTTCTATCGACTATAAAACTGGCAGACAGGAGAATGATATACGAAAATGAAAAAGAAAAAGAAATGCATATATATATGTGTGCGTGCGTGTGTACGCAAGACAGAAAAATAAACAGTTTTAAAAGACACTAGCGTTTTGTTCTTACCTCTGGTTCCCGGATTCCTTCAGCACTCTTTTATCTAAGTGAAGCAGACGCTTATCCCGTCAGCACTACGAGACAACCTCCCGCCCTTTGCTGAGGGATAATGTCTGCTGATCTACCTAGTGCAGATATGTGAAGGACAGGACGAGCCGCCAATTGATAAAGCTAAATATTTATCGTGTATATAACCCTTTATGAGGTCTAAGAACAATGTACGCTATCTACGTAAGAAGTACCGTAAGGGTACGCAAGTTGCGTATCGATCGCTTAGCCGTGATCGAGACGCTCAGGCATCACGTTCACTCACGGCCAAGTGATCGCAGGCAGGCAGACTATCGGCTGTGGACTTATCGTAATGATTCGCTATAGCGTAGCAGCGCTCGGGACCACGAGGAGATCACCAGCGATGCAGACGCTCACAACGTTAAACCTTTATATCTATACCTTTGGCAATGAAATACACAGCAAACCTTAGTGTAGAGACAAAGTGTAAGTGCAACCTTGTGTAACCTAATTAACTACAAAGCTGCTTGAGCGTCACCGACGCTCAGAGAATACTTAACCCTTATAAAGAATACACAGATACCTGGGCTTAGGGTCCGAAACCTATTATATGTATTATAACTATTATACTTGCAAAAGGAATCACAGTACAAATGATACACTACAATATAACATAAACCAACTAACCAGATAAACTACACAGGAAATACAATACAATACAATTAAAGGAAAATACGAGAGAAAGAGTAGAGAGAGAGAGAGAGAGAGAGAGAGAAATGGCTCACAGTAAGACAATATGATTACGGAGAGAACTTACGCACAAGGGGAACGATCGCATGCGCCTCGATATCCAGCTCCCGATTATCAGCAATGAGAACCGTTGAAGAGAGTGAAGTTGGATATGGTCGGCCTGCTATTTATGCCCCACACACAATACAATTCAATGGTCCCTACAATCTCATTGTTCATTGGACACAGGAATTCGGCTTCGCATTATAACAAAAGGTCATAGGTTGATTCATACAGGTGGGCTGTGACTATTTCCAACTGCTCAGGTGGGAGGGAAACTGGGTTTCCCGCCGCATGGGTAATAAAGTGCAAATAAAGTAAATGTTCATAAACTTCTTATGTCCATAACTATTCGCACGAGCGATTGATCTGCTTCAAACCAACACCGGAATATTTCTAATTAAATATTCTTCCGACGGATACTAAACACCACTGTATTACTCCTATCTGACCCTTCGTATCAAACAAAGAGGGATTCCTCTGTTCATAAACATTCTATATTAACCAAACTTTCAGAATCTATCAAAGGGACCATGATCTACAAAATACATTATTAGTGAAAATATGTAATGATTGAGTCGCACGCTATGATCGCATAAACTCTACCGTAAATACGCATACCATGCGCCTGCGGGTGCCCGCGACTGTGAGTATGCGCACGTACGGGAGAGCGTACGCACGCGCAGCACGGACCTGTGTGAGGTGCAAATATGGTAGTGTGCATAGAGATATTTTTCTGACTTTGACACCGTCTTTAGGATATTAGCAATTTAGCGGCCAAACCCATAAGTATGCGATGAGTAATAAAATAATGTATTTTCACTTGTTTACCTAAAAATAAATACCAGGGATATCCATATGTGTGCACGCATTTACTGGGGGGACGGCAATGCTCCATTTCCAAGGCGGAGACGGAGCGTTGCGGGGGTGCAGCGTAAATTCGGGGGCATGGCAGTACGAATGGGGGAGTGGTGTAGGCTTGATCTGGGAGGCTGCATGGTGACACACGCAGCCGCTGCAATCACAAAAATGGTGGGGGGCCTCCTGCGGGCGTAGCCTGGTTGCACCAGCAGAAAGCTACCCCATTTTTAGCGATCACGCTGAAATTGCGGCGTGATCAAGGAAGGGGGAGGGGGGGGGGCGGTTAGCATGCTGGGCGTCTTTGCCATGCGATAGGCGGCCCCCGGCATGCGATCCAAAGGATTGTAAATTCTGCTACTTAGCAGAATTTGCAATCCTTACTGAATTAGGCCCATATTTTGCTGTCTTATACTTCTACAGGCCAGTCTGAAACTCCTAGGTAATGCAAATTGAAACAACATTGCTGCATAGTATCTAAGTCATTAGTTTTGAAATGTATAGACCCAGTTTCACCACATTCCCCCCCCCCCCCGCTCTTTGACCTGTGGGTCACCATGGTGGTGGTGCTGGGATCCTTTTACCCTCTAGTTACTCCTACCAACTCCTACCCCCAGAACCATCCCTTACATTGTCTACAATTGAGGTCCATGCTATACGCCTCTTCCAACCTGTCCATCTTAGAGTAGCTGTCATTTACCAAGCCCCTGGCATTGCCTCCAAATTCCTCGACAACTTTGCTTCCTGGCTTCCTTACTTCCTCTCTTCTGACATCCCTTCCATTATCCTAGAAAATTTCAACATTCCTATCAATGGGAGTAATTCAGACCTGATCGCTAGGCTGTGTTTTCTCACAGCCTGCAATCAGGTCTGAACTGCGCATGCTTATGCACGCAATGCGCAGGTGCGATGGGCTGCAGCAACGGGGATCGATGCAGAGCGATGGGATGGTTAGAAAAAAGCGATCGCACCGGCGATCGCAATGTGACTAACAGGAAGAGGGCATTTGTGGGTGGCAACTGACCATTTTCAGGCGCGTCAAGCGTTGGAAGGGAGGGTGTCTGACGTCAATTCCGGGCCTGGACAGGCTGAAGTGATCGCAGTGGCTAAATAAGTCCTGGGCTGCACAGAGACTGCACAAAATCAGTTTGTGCAGCTCTTCTACACATGCGTTCACACACTTGCACAGCTAAAATACACTCCCCCAGTGGGTGGCGACTATCTGATCGCAGGGCTGCAAAAATCACTGCCCAGCGATCAGGTCTGAATTAGGCCCAATATCCCTACAAAATCCCCTGCCTCTAAACTCCTTAACCTCACATCTTCCCTTGGTCTCTCACATTGGACCTCCTTACCCTCCCATGTGAGTGGGAGCTAATTGGATCTGGTCTTCACTCACCGTTGTGATATTTCTGATTTCTTCAATGCCCCATTTCCCCTCTCTGACCACCACCTGATCTCCTTTAACTTATCTGTCTCTACTTCACCATCTCTACCTCCATCACTAAGCGTAACATTGAGGCTATTGACACCACATCCCTCTCACCAACTCTGACATCTTTCTCCCATGTATCTGGTGAGGAAGCCATGGCCCTAATCTGTTCCCCACCACCACCTCCCCACTTGACCCTATCCCCTCCTGCCTACTCCACTACCTCTCTCCTTCTGCCTGTTCCCATCTTGTCCACCTTCTCAATTTCTCACTCTCATCAGGCACTGTCCGCTCTGCACTTCCTAACTTTCTTTCTTTCCTCACACGTACTGCTTGACCCATTCCAGTCTGGCTTCTGTCCTCTCCACTCCACTGAAACTGCCCTCACAAAAGGCTGCAACGACCTTCATGCTGCCAAATCTTAGAACCACTAATCTCTGCTTATTGTTCTTTACCTCTTTGCTGCTTTTGACACTGTGGACCACTGTCTCTTTCTGCAAATCCTTCACTCCATTGGTCTGTGTGATACTGCCCTCTCTTGGCTGTCTTTCTGACCATTCCTTCTCTGTCTCCTCTAATGTCTCCACTGCCCCCCCACACACACACACTTCCGCTAATTGAAGGTGTCTGTTCTTGGTTCTCTACTTTTCTCTCTATACATTCTCTTTAGGTTAGCTCATTAGTTTTTTTGAATTCTAATATCATCTCTATGCTGATGATACTCAAATCTACCTTTCCTCCCCGGACCTCTCCCC
The DNA here is from genome assembly GCF_028390025.1 of Pseudophryne corroboree. NCBI lineage: Eukaryota > Metazoa > Chordata > Amphibia > Anura > Myobatrachidae > Pseudophryne > Pseudophryne corroboree. The sequence goes on along the minus strand of NC_086444.1, from coordinate 1,099,959,322 downwards.
TGCTCTCCTCACTTGTATCTCCAACTGTCTCTGGCTATCTCTTCTTGGATGTCCCATTAAACTTAACATGTCTAAGACTGACCTGATCCTCTTTCCACCGCCCCGCACAACCTCACCTCCACAATTTCATTATCTATTGATGGCACATCTAGCCTCCAAGTGCACGGATGGCGGTCATTAGGTTGACATGAGTTAGGTCGACATACATTGGGTCGACCATGTTTGGTCAACATGCATTAGGTCGACATGATCACTAGGCCGACATGGTCATTAGGTCGACATGGAAAAAGGTCGACATGAGTTTTTCACAATTTTTATCATTTTTTGACCTTTTTCATACTTAACGATCCACGTGGACTACAATTGGGAACAGTAACCTGTGCTGAGTGCAACAAGGCACCATTCCCGAAGTAAGGCGGGCGAAGCGAGCCATGCGAGGGGTTACAGTGCACTAATTGGGGTCCCCCGTTACTTTTCGAAGAAAACAACACCAAAAAAAGTAAATAAACTCATGGCGACCTTTTTCCACGACCTAGTACATGTTGATCTAATGACTATGTCGACCTAGTGATTATGTCGACCTAATGCATGTTGACCAAACGTGGTCAACCCAATGTATGTCAACCTAACTCATGTCGACCCAATGAATCAAGTGCACTGTCTTGGAGTAATCCTTAACTCCCCCTCTCCTTCAGACCACACATTCAGCACATCTCACAAACCTGCCATTTTCATCAATAGAATATTTCTAGGATCAGACCCAGGATGCTACTAAGACCCTTATCCACTCACTGGTCATCTCCAGACTAGACTACTGTTATCTCCTCCTGACTGGCATCCCTGACAAATGCCTCTTTCCAGTCCAATCTATTCTCAGTGCTGCAGTCCGTCTCATCTTCCCCACCAAATGCACTACGTCCACCTCCCTTCTCTTACAAGCCCTTTACTGGCTTCCCTTCCCTTTCAGTATCCAATTCAAGCTTCTCACACTCACTTACAAAGCCCTCACCCACTCATCTACCATTTACATATCTGACCTTATCTCCTTTTACACTCCCAACCATCCTCTTCGCTCTGCTAATGCATGACAACTCTCCTGCCTACTGATTACTTCCTCCCACTCCAAGATTTTTCATGTGCTGCTCCCTTTCTCTGGAATTCTCTACCTCTCCCCCTCTGACTCATCACCTGTCTACAGAACTTCAAACGGGCTCTCAAGACCCACCTCTTCACCAAACCCAGACAAATCTCATCCTAACTCTGTTTCACGCTCTCTGTCTACACCATCTGTGTCACCCCTGTCTGTCGGACCCTCCCCTTTAGAATGTAAGCTTTCACGAGTAGGGCCCTCTTCCATCATGTGCTTATCCTTTTCTTACTTTAATAGTCTACGACTGCACCAAATCCCGCTGTTTTGTGCCAGCCTGACACTTATTTCAGTGCCATCTGCCGATGTAGCTATGTTTATATACCCTGTATTTGTCCTATATTGTCTTCAACTGTAAGTTGCTGTTTTCCTGTTTTAACTATTTGTTTATGTACTCTCTAATTGGGCACTGCGGAACCCTTGTGGCACTATATAAATAAAGGATAATAATATATGGTAATAAATTAATATTATATGTGTTGAAAGAATATGAATCCAACTTATCGTGCTTGTCTGGCAGTACAGCAGAGGCGTAACTAGGGTAGGGCGAGTGGGGCACGTGCCCTGGGCGCCTTGGCAGGCTAAGGAGAGGGGGGCGCCGCCGGTGGCCAGGGCATCATGCCCCACTCGCCCCCGTCATGCCGAAATGTGAGGGGAGGAGAGCGCAGCATCTCTCCCTCCCCTCACCGCCGCTGCCAGCAGAGCTGCTGTGTCCGGTCTCCGGCGGCGTTAGCCAATCAGAGCTTGCGGACCAGCTCCTGATTGGCTGCCGGTCTGCGAGCTCTGATTGGATAGCGAACCGGCGCCACACAGCCGCCGGAGACCTGGAGCGGTGAGGGGAAGGAGAGGCACTGCGCTGCGCTCTCCTCCCCTCACATATCAGAGGCGAGCCGGAGCCACAACTGGTCAGTGACCGGGAGGGGAAGCACAGTGGGGCATGTATCTGGCACAGTGGGGCATGTATCTGGCACAGTGGGGCATGTAACTGGCACAGTGGGGCATGTATCTGGCACAGTGGGGCATTGTAACTGGCACTGTGGGGCATGTATCTGGCACTGTGGGGCATGTATCTGGCACTGTGTGGGGCAATGTATCTGGCACTGTGGGGCATGTATCTGGCACTGTGGGACATGTATCCGGCACTGTGGGGCATGTATCCAGCACTGTGGGGCATTGTATCCGGCACTGTGGGGCAATGTAACTGGCACTGTGGGGCATGTATCTGGCACTGTGGGGCATGTATCTGGCACAGTGGGGCATGTATCTGGCACAGTGGGGCATGTGACTGGCACAGTGGGGCATGTATCTGGCACAGTGGGGCATGTATCTGGCACAGTGCGGCATGTATCCGGCACTGTGGGGCATGTATCTGGCACTGTGGGGCATTGTAACTGGCACTGTGGGGCATGTATCTGGCACTGTGGGGAATGTATCTGGCACTGTGTGGGGCAATGTATCTGGCACTGTGGGGCATGTATCTGGCACTGTGGGGCATGTATCCGGCACTGTGGGACATTGTATCCGGCACTGTGGGGCAATGTAACTGGCACTGTGGGGCATGTAACTGGCACTGTGGGGCATGTATCTGGCACTGTGGGGCAATGTAACTGGCACTGTGGGGCAATGTAACTGGCACTGTGGGGCATGTATCTGGCACTGTGGGGCATGTAACTGGCACTGTGGGGCATGTATCTGGCACTGTGGGGCAATGTAACTGGCACTGTGGCGCAATGTAACTGGCACTGTGGGGCATGTATCTGGCACTGTGGGGCATGTATCCAGCACTGTGGGGCAATGTATCTGCACTGTGGGGCAATGTAACTGGCCACACCCCTTCTGGAGTGTGGCCATGCCCATTTTTTCACTGTGCGCGCCGAAGGTGTTGTTTTTTTTTTTTTTGTTTTTTGGGGGGGGCGCCATTTTCCATCTTGCCCTGGGCTCCGAAAACCCTGGTTACGCCTCTGCAGTACAGAAACACTAAATATACATCATTCAAGGAGAAGCTTGATACAATCCGAGATTAAATGGTATGCTCTTCGTCAGGCAGTGCTCAGTTCTTTACCTGAACCCTATGGCATTCTCTCTTCATTTGATCCCACAAATGAAGATGAAGTATCATCACTCTTCTCATCCTGCTTCTCTACTACCTCTCCTCTTGATCCTTTACCCTCACAAATAAGTAAAGCTCTGTCTCCGGTGCACATCCCTACCTTAACTAACATCTGTAATCTCTCTCTCTCTACTGGTATTTTTCCTTCACTGTTCAAGCATGCCGTGATTACTCCCATTTTGCAAAAACAAAATTCTGACCCTAACTCTCTCTCAAACTACCGCCCTATCTCTCATCTCCCTTGTCTCTCTAAGCTACTTGAGAGATTTGCCTACACTCGACTCACACACTTTCTTAACTCACACAAATATTGGACCCACTTCAGTCAGGCTTCTGTTCCCAACACTCCACAGAGACAGCACTGACTAAAGTGGCTAATCATTTGGTCCAGTGGTTCCCAAACTTTTGTGAGTCACGGCACCCTGGAGTGTCAGATTTTTGTTTCACGGCACCCCTAGGCCACAAGTTTCTTATTGAGAAATTTAGAAAAAAATATTAGATTAAGAAAATTATTTTTATATGTCATCCTTAGGGTCAGTTGTGTGGTGAGGGACAATATTTGCTTCTGTATGTCCACATATTTTATAATTGGCAGCCACCAGCACTGGTTTTGCCTATTAAATTGACAATAAATAGTTTGAATTGGTCCTTGACAACCAACCTGAGGCACCCCTGCAAGTGTCCCGCGGCACCCCAGGGTGCCACGGCACACAGTTTGGGAACCACTGATTTGGTCACTACAATCCATTCTGAATGCAGCTGCAAGGCTAATCTTCCTCGCTAGACGTTCATCGTCTGCAGATCCACTTTGTCAGTCCCTCCATTGGTTACCTGTATTCTAACGTATTCAATATAAAATACTTTTACTCACACACAAGGCCATTAACCAAACTATACCAACGTACATCACTTTGCTTATCTCAAAATATCTCCCAACCCGACCTCTTTGCTCTTCACAAGATCTGCGTCTCTAATCCACACTAATTACTCGCTCCCACTCACGATTGAAGGACTTTCTTCAGTCTGCAATCACTCTGTGGAATGCCCTACCACGTACAATAAGACTCTCCTCTAGTCTCCAAACCTACAAGCGTTCCCTGAAAACTCACCTCTTCAGGCAAGCGTATCAAATTCCAGAACCGCCCACATAACTTTCATAAACCTTCCTATCAAATCGCATCCACTCTGCACATTCCACACACATCCTCACATGTCTTCTTATTCTTCACTTTCCCTTCCTCTGGACCCCGGTTCATCATTGCTGTGTGACCATATCATGCAGACCATCAGGAACCTTTTGAATCTGGTGGACGACTCTGTAATAGATAGTACCTATCCTTGTGTATCCATGCCTATTTTCCTATAGATTGTAAGCTTGCGAGCAGGGCCTTCCTACCTCTATGACTGTTTGTTATTACACAGTTTAGTTATATCATTGTTACTTCCAATTGTAAAGCGCAACAGAATTTGCTGCGCTATATAAGAAACTGTTAATAAATAAATAAATAATCATTCTGCTTGGAATAAATAATTTTAACAAGGGTGTAGCAGAGGGATAATGCACCCTGATCCAGCTCCGCCTCTCTGCACATGACATCATGATATCACACAGGGGTAGGCGGGTGGGGTGATACCAGGAAGATCAATGTCAGGAACATCCTAAAGACACTTTGGGCAGCTTTACAGCAGCTATCCAGTCCAGCAGCCTCCAAGTCAATTACAGATTATACTCAGGGCTGGATTAAGACCTTTAGAGGCCCTAAGCGCTTAAAAGATTTTGGTGCCCATATATATATATATATATATATATATATACACGCTTTGCTCCGGCACTCGGCTCTGCCCCTGCTATGGGGCTGACTTGCTCAGGTGCCCTCCTCCAGGGGTACAAACCCTTTGCATAACACCAGAAGAAAATGATGAGGCGGCACTCGGAGTCTTGTGAAATACCAACAACATGTAATAGTGCAGAATCACTATTACACTATTCTGCACTATTACATGTTGTTGGTATTTCACAAGACTACGAGTGCCGCCTCATCATTTTCTTCTGGTGTTATATATATATATATATATATATATAAAAGGAGATTATACCGGCACTCCAAACATCCATAGATTACTTAGCTGCGGTGCCCTCCAGGTCAATGAAGACTAAATATACTGGAAGAATCGGCGGCACTCAAGCAGACTGTCACAGAAATGCAAAAACGTGTCCCTTTATTAGCCTACATGTTTCGGGGAAACTCCCCGTCCTCAGGGCTAGACAAAAGTGAAGAACCATATACAAAACATTTAAATACATCACAGACAAAGATATCAGTGTGCAAATCATACTCACCTGTCCTCACGGCGCTGCCGCGCGCCTGCACACGTCGTCCGCTTCCGCGTCGCCGGGCTGTGACGTCACGGTGCGCCGCGGGACAGGATCGTTCTCATAGTAACCAGTGAAACAAAGTCACGGACTCCCCCAGCACTGTAGAGCCTGTGGAAAACATACAAAAAACAGAAACAACACATTTAAAATACATAGATTTTACCGGTCAAGGAGACAAACTAACAGCCCCTAGCAATTATAGCAATTAATATATAAATGGACCATATGTTACGGACTAGCACTCTCATTAATTGACAACAAGGGCTCCTAATAAACTTATCACATTGTCACATTTTCTCCCATAAAGAGAATATAAACATCATAAGAGCAAAGACAAAGCTGAAAAACGCAAAAAGGGGCAAATGCTCGCTAGGTAAATTAAAGGAAACACTGTAACCCTAGATTCTCGTTTAGACCACCAGGGTACAGTGTTCCCAATCTAAGGACCCAACGTGACTCTTTTTTCAAAAGCAACTTATCCCTATTGCCGCCCCTCAACATAATGGGGGTATGGTCAATAAGGATAGCTCGAATGCTGGCCGTTCCGTGTTTGGCCAACAGGCAATGACGAGCAAATGGTTGGTCACTTGATCCCTTCTCAAATGCCTTTTTAATTGCACTCCTGTGGAGAGCCATCCTTTCCCTAAATTGTTGTATGGTCTTGCCCACATAGGCAAGACCACACGGGCATGTAAGCAAATATATCACATGAGTGGTGGTACATGTAAGTCGGTGTTTTATGGGTATTTTCTGGCCTGTATGTGGATGATTAAAGGTAGTGCCAATCTGTAAAGTGTTACAGGTGGCACATCCCAGACATCTATAGCACCCCATCTTGGGTCTAAGAAAATGAACTTGATCAGATCTAGTCATATCAGTAACATCGAGTCGAACCACATGATCCCCAATATTGTTGCCCCTAGTGTGACTGGGCAATAATCTAGTATTAGCTAAACTACTCAATGTGCCCTCCGTTTGTATAATAGGCCACAGATTTTTAGCTTTTCTAACTATCCGTTTTGAACACGTAGTGAATCTGCTTACCCATGGCAATCTATCTGCTTTATTCTCCTGATAGGCCCTTGGGGTTAACAATTGTTCCCTAGATATATTTAATGGTGCCTCCTTAGACTTCTTTAATTCCTTAATCGGATAGCCTCTTTGGGCAAATTTAAGTAGCATTTCATCCAGGGCCCTGATAGTATCTTGAGGATCTGAGGTTATACGCCGTACCCGCAAGAACTGCGAGTATGGCAATCCCTTCTTTAGAGCAAGTGGGTGAAAGCTTTGATAATTCAAAAAAGTGTTCCTATCTGTGGTTTTGACAAACAAGGAGGTACTAAGTTGGCCAGACTCAAGAGAGATGGTGACATCCAAATAGTTAATTTGTTTGTCGTCAATCACATACGTAAATTTCACCACATGATCTGTCGCATTATGTTGGTCCCACAGGAGCCTAAGGTCTTCCCTAGGGCCACTCCAACACACTATAAGATCATCAATATAGCGCCTGTACTAAATCACATGGGAGCTAACTAAAGGATCAAGGTGGAACATAGTATTCTCAAGATGGTACATAAACGCATTGGCGTACGATGGGGCCACAGCGGACCCCATCGCACACCCCGATGTCTGTAAATAAAAGGCCCCATTAAACACAAAATAATTCCTTTTCAAAACCAAACTCAACAAATGTAGGAAAAAAGATAACTCTGGACCCTGGTAAATTACATTACCCTCAATGAGTGCCCTTACCGCCTCCACACCTGCATCATGTGGGATGCAGGTGTAGAGACTGGTAACGTCAGCACTACATAGCAGGGTATCAGCAGGTACTGGTCCCAACCGCTGTAGTTGTAGCAAGAGGGACGACGTATCTTTTAAAAAAGAGGGCAAAGCCTGAACACAGGGATTAAGGTAGGCGTCCAGGTAGACTGCAATAGGTTGATACAATGAACCTTTCGCCGACACAATTGGGCGGCCTGGAGGGTTCACCAAGGTCTTATGCACCTTAGGCAAAATGTAAAAAAGAGGTGCTACCGGGAAGTCTACCACAAGTGCAGCACAAACATCTTGTGTTATAATACCTGAAACATTGGACTCCCTAAGATAAGTATCCAACTCTTTCTTAAACTCATTAGTAGGATCTTTCTTAAGACATGAATAAACAGTGGGATCACTCAACTGGCGATCACATTCAGCTATATATACGCCCCAATATCCTGAACAACTATAGAGCCCCCCTTGTCAGCTTTACGGATTACAATGTCAGTTCTACTTGACAAATCCCTAAGGGTGGTGCGCTCTTCCCTGGTAAGGTTGAACTGCACTGGCTCATTCATAGCTTGGAGACCTTCCCTCTCCACCATACGAACAAATGTCCTAATGGACGAGTTCTGACTTGGGGGGTCAAATAGAGATTTTGGGGCAATCTTCAAAAGTTGTAAAGGAATTCCTGTCGAAGTCATCTCCAAAGGTGTCTGTGTGGAGGCTCTACTGTTGAAATATTCCTTTCGTTTCAAAGTCCTATTAAGACGATATATATATATAATTTAAAATGTAATGAAACAAAACTTAGCAGATGGAAAATAATGTTTATTTTGTATACTTCCACTTTATTTATATTTGAAAAGTTTACTTCTATTTTTTCTAATTGCAAAGTCTTTGATCAGATCCTCAAAACTAATTGTATATATGTCTATCATTAATCTCTATTATTACTATTTTATTATTATTATTATTATTATTATTATTATTATTATTATATAAACATGTCATTTTTTAGTTTATTGTGGGATCCTTTTTTTGTGGAACCTGGTTCAGCTGCACCATTTATAGTTTTGCAGCTTCTGGTCCATGATAAATCCGGCAATGGAAAATGTCGGTGATGCTCCCTTTCCCTTGATGCCCCAAGCACGTGCTTATTTCCTTAATGGTTAATCCAGTCCTGGTTATACTGTGGCAGCAATAGTGCTGCTCCATGGGCCATGCACCCTGCGATGTGGCACTGCTCACTCACTCCTTGTTATAGCACTGCATTTATATTAGAATAAAGAGGAACATGGCCTACGTGAGAATGCCTGTTTACAGCTCGGTTCCGCCTTTTCAGTCACCAGTGGAGATGTGACAGAAATACTTAGATCTCTGCACCTCCTGTACTTGCACATGTTTGGTACGGAGTATACGCAGTGTGAAAACATGCAAAATATGGTCCGCAATCAGGTATATGTTCACCCCTGGATCATGTTCATTCTCTTAATGCATAGCAATAAAAGTTAATCATTATAACAAGGTACAAAGTGCCCACTGAAAAAGATAATCTTTTTTTCCTGTTTTGTGTGTGATATTCTGGGTTATCAAGTACTGCCCCCCCCCCCCCCCCCCCATTGCTTGAAATCTAGTGACATGTAGATGCATAGATTATTTTTTTTTGTAAAGGGGTAGTAACACACGTTTATTTATAGTAATAAAGCAAAAAAAGTAAAGCAAAAAAGTTAGAGCAAAAAAAAGTTTTAAAAAGTAAAAAAATCCAATTTATCTCTCTCCAAAGCTTAGTAAATAGACCCCTAAGTCACCTGTGCTCAAGCATGGATATCACTAAAACCTGGACTGTTAGTGTACCTCGAGGACTGAGGTTGGGAAGGAATGCCTGGTCTAAGGGGTCATAAAGCTACAAGACCGGTAAAATGCATGAAATCTACAGTACGATTTTTCATGAGTTATATTATTTCAGGAGGAAACACGGTAAAATAATCTAAAAACTAGTGGGAGAGACTATAATATAGTGATAATGGGGGTCATTCCGAGTTGATCGCACCAAGCAACGTTTTGCTGCTGGTGCGATCAACTAATCTCCGCCTATGGGGGGTCATTCCGAGTTGATCGCAGCGCAGCGATCAGTTAAAAAAACTGCAAAACTGCGCATGCGTATGCACCGCAATGCGCACACGTGTTGTATGGGTACAAACAGCATCGTTGCTGTGCACTGCTTCTAGCGATGATTCCATTCGCACAGCCGATCGCAATGAGATTGATAGGAAGAGGGCGTTTATGGGTGTCAACTGACCGTTTTCTGGTAGTGGTAGGGAAAACGCAGGTGTGTCCAAGCGTTTGCAGGGCGGGTATCTGACGTAAATTCCGGGACCTCCGTCGCTGGAATCATCGCACAGGATAAGTAACTACAGGGCTGGTCTTGGTTTGCACAAAATGTTTTTGTACCGCTCAGCTGCACAGCGAAAATACACTTCCCTGTGGGTGGCAACTATGCGTTTGCATGGCTGCTAAAAGTAGCTAGCGAGCGAACAACTCGGAATGAGGGTCATGGGGGAGTGTATTTTAGCATAGCCGGGCTGCACTCGCTTGTGCAGCCCTGCTATGCTAAAAAAGTTTCACTCAAAACAAGACCAGCCCTTGACATACTTACCCTGTGCGACGGATCCAGCGATGATGGGGCCGGCTTTGATGTCACAACTCCGCCCTCTGTTCGCCTGGACACGCCTGCGTTTTACTTACCACTACCCCAAAACGGCAGCAAACGGTAAGTTGACGCCCCGGAACGCCCTTTTTCTGTCCATCTTCTTGCGGTCGCCGCTGTGACCACTTTCTTCTCTGTCAGCGTCGTTGCCCGGCGACCTCTGCAATGCACACGCCGCGCATTCGTATTCCAGACCCGTTCTCACCTCAGCGAAGAACCGCTGCGTGCGAACGGGTCAGAATGACCCCCAATAAGCAGTACTGTACGGTGACATCTGTACTTCTCCAAGCCAGCTGTATTTAAAAAGAACAGCTAAGATTTGATTTCTGTATTTCCTGTAACATTCCACACAAAAAAAACAAAAAAAAAAAACAGAGCTAACGAACACACTAAACCCGGAGTTTCACAAACTCTTTCTTTACAGTCCAGGTTTTAAGGATTTCCATGCTTGAGTCCAGGTAGTTAAATCAAATTGACTGAGTTACTGTACTAATTAAGTAATCTGTATTTAAGCATTGGTTTCCTTAAGACCTAGATTGTAATCAGTAGCGGCTCTTGCCACAGACAAGCAGGACTTTTGCCCGGGGCGCCGCTGTCCCAAGGTAGCGTCTAGTTTCCCTTCGCGGAGAGGACCTTTCCCTGCTACTGGAGCCTACCGCATGGCAGTTTAGGACAGTCATAGACGCTAGGGGTCATAATTGACCTCTAGTGTCTCTGCGCTCCTATGGATCCGAGGAGCGGAGCCGGCGGCGGAAGACGGAGGGCAGCAGTGGTCGGGAAACAGGAACGGGGCTGGTGAGTATTCTTGATTTTTATTTATTTATTTTACTATAGGCACAACAATGGGGGCACAACAGCTACTGGGGGCAAAACTAATGGCACAACAGCTACTGGGGGCAAAACTAATTGGGGCACAACGGCTACTGGGGGCAAAACTAATAGGGCACAACAGCTACTGGGGGCAAAACTAATAGGGGCACAACAGCTACTGGGGCAAAATTAATGGGGGCACAACAGCTCATGGTGGCAAAACTAATGGGGGCACAACAGCTACTGGGGGCAAAACTAATGGGGGCACAACAGCTACTGGGGGCAAAACTAATGAGGGCGCAGTACTGGGGGCACAGCTGCAGGGAGCCCAACAACTAATGGGGGCACAACAGCGACTGGGGGCAAAACTAATGGGGGCACAATAGCTACTGGGGACAAAACGAATGAGGGCGCAGTACTGGGGGCACAGCTGCAGGGAGCCCAACAACTAATAGGGGCATAGTACTGGGAGCAAAACTACTGGGGGCACAGCTGTAGGGGGCGCAACAGCTACTGGGGATACAACTACTGAGGGCGCAGTACTGGGTGCACAGCTGCAAGGGGCACAGCTACTAGGGAAACAACTACTAAGGGTGCAGTACTGGGGGCACATCAGCTACTCAGGGCAAAACTACAGGGAGCGAAACTGACCACGCCCCTTCCCTATGAAGCCACGCCCCTATTTTTGATGCACACCTGCGGCACGCACTAGCTCTATTTCACCTGTGTGTGTGTGTGTGTGGGGGTGGGGGTGGGGCGCCAAAAGAAACTTTCACCCTGGGAGCCACAAGGTCTAGAACCGGCCGTGATTGTAATGATAGAGTGTGGGAAACTGTGCTAAGGGATAAGCAATCTATGGCTCCATTGACTTGTAAAAATAAAATGTTTAATAATAAATCAGGGCACATCTTTAAATGCAGTGTGTTTTCCTGATGGGTCTCAGCGGCACACCGTACCGACACCTTTTATTTATTTATTTATTTTATTTGAAATAATCTTTATTGTGTCATTTCTCTTTACAGGTAAGGAAAAAATAAAAACTACCAGCATCGCTCAACTGCTCCTGCAAACTTTTAGCAGGAAACTGTAGTGATAGATTTATCTATTATCACCACAACCTGATAACTAGACCCGTGACCCACTTATAGACCCATTTGTGGCAACTCAAAAATATTCCATCGTTGAAAAATATTAAACCAAAAACACAAACATTTGTAGTGAATACTACCAATAAAGATGTCTTAATAAATTATCTGTTCAATTGGATTAATCACATACTGTACAAGTAAAATCTCTGAGGTGTGTGACATAAATACACATTTGAAATGACCTGTTTATAACATTGTTTTAGTTTCTTTCAGTTGTTTTTTTTAAATCAGGAGCCAGGTATCAGTTGTTTATATATTTGTGATTGTCTCTGTTGTATACTTATTTATCAAAATAGGTGTTTTCCCATGCTATCAAGCTTTTTTTCACTTTACCCGCTACATTAAAGAGATGCAATAACACCCTTTATTGGCGCTGATAAGAATCAGTGCCTTTTACTGCCCTTTTTTACAGAGCAGTATACTGTACGTATGTACTAAGAATTGCCACAGTAAGTACTACAATGATTAGAGCTAGCAATAACAGAAGAAAATATGAGAAAAGATGAAAAAATGCTTATTATTTAATTAAGAATTTCTTTAATGATCAACTTTTTTTTGTTGTGTTTTCTTAATCCATTTCTCAACTTTTTGTCCCACTTGTTAGAGGAACTCAAGTTCTAAATTTCCAAATCTGGCCTTTTAATTCCATTGCTACCGCATGCAATTAAAGAGATGACATAAAGTAAGTAAATGATGTAATTACTTTATTGCTTCAACAAAATACAATTAAGCAATTCAGAAGTATCATAACATAGGTATTTAATTCCAGAATAGCTATATGGGCAGTAATACATTTCTGGTATTACTGTAATGATCAGTTTCAACACAAAAATTGCCGATTCGCTATTCATAGTTGTTTGGTTTATGCTGTTATAAGCTAACTGGGAACTATAAGGATAATGTTTCTAATAATATTTAAAGTTAATTATTGTTTAGATTAATATATCATTTATTTACACCATTATATATTTATAGTATACCTTTTCATGTACTGTACTTTAGCATATACATTACTGTAACCCAAATCTGATAGTAAGAAGAGCCTGGGGGAGGTGAAATGATAACTTCTACATAAATTCTTGGTGACCTATCTAAGCTCATGCAGTGACCTTTGCCCCAACTTCAAGATGTGTTTCTACAATTGGAGCTTTATCTCTGGTATTTAGGTGTTGAACCCAATGACATATAACATTAACAATATAGTAGTTGCCAGGACAAAAAACTGATTCCTATCAGATGTACAGAAACTAATGACTCCATAAACCTTAACACCCCTAGCTTTGCTTTACAATCTCCTCTGGTTGCAAAGACTTTTATGATATCCTCAAGGAAAAGAAAATTCTTTGTACATGTCAATAGTAATCTGTTCATAGTCTATGACTGATAATTGTTTGATCATTATATGAAATAATTGTAAATTAAGAACCTTCTCAACTTTTATACACTACTGCCTCAGTAGAAATCTTTCCATGAACTGAGCGCTATACAGCAAATCTGAACTTCTACTGCAGTTTTAAACATAGAAGTATGCTTAAAAAGTCAAGTTAATTGTTACCCTATCTTTCCAATGTATTGTATCTTACAAATCTAAACTTTCCTATGAGATTTCGAAGCAGAACTTAACAGTAAAAAAAATAATAATACAATTTTAAATAAAGATAATTTTCTTGTTGAAAAATAAAATCACCTACTGTACCACATGTGAATGCCTTGTCTACAGCTAACCTCCACCAAAGTGTATACTGAACTCTCTGTCCCCGGTTCCGCTTGTGATGACTGAGCATATCTGAGTATCTGATTCTCCTGAGCACATAGACACTAATGATTTGACAGAAATCTTTGAGCAAACACGTCATCAAGCTGTATCTATGCATGGATCAAAGAAAATGCTATATCATTGGTACTATTATCAAAGAGAGGTATAGTGGAGAGAGATAATGTACCAACCAATCAGCTTCCGTCATTGTTCAAAGCTGATTGGTTGGCACTTTATCTCGGCCCACTTTATCTCTCTCAAAGCTTTGATAAATCTCCCTTTAAGTCCCAACTTCAAATAGATGCTGTAGGTAGAGGGTGAGCAGCTCCAGGTACATTCCTCCATATCTGCTGGTCCTGCCAAAAATGATCAAGCTAAGAGCAAAAGATGCCTCCTGTTGCATGTTAATGCAGCAGGAGGCGTCTTTTTTTTTTTTTTAAAGATGCCCGTTGCCGGCTTCTCACATCCACTGCCGGCATCCGAAGATGCAGCATTGGATCACCATCCCGTGGGCCATCAGACATCTGCGCAACCATAAGGTTGCTTCCAATGTCCAGCTACCAAGGCTAGTCGCTGGCTTCAGCATGCCTCCAAAATACCAGCAAAACACCGGCATATTTGATGCTCCTCTATGTCGCCGCCCCACAATGACCACAGCCTGTCAATCAGGCTGTGGCTTCCCCCACACTGTGAATAGAGCTGCTGCAACATGCATACTTGTAGATTCAGCACAGGTGCATAAGGAACACATCACACCGCTGTGACCAAATCGGTCCAGCATCCGAGTCTGAATCAGGCCCTAAGTACGCTTAGAAGAATATTTTGATCTTCCACTCTTAATTAAATTCTCTTTACCTAACCTAGACCCTCCCAGAGCTACCGCTCATCAAGCAAACTTATGCGCCTCTTTAACTCAGTTGCCACCTGGAAGTACAGTACCATGTACCCGTATTTTTGTTGCTGCATTAAAGAGTAATTTACATATATACTGTTTCGAGTATATGATCACTATCAATAGAAAATCTTTTTACGAAAGCCTGGCCTGACCCCTTACCTCTCTTTACCCTCGGTTCCCACCATTTCCCACCCCACTATTATCTCTTCCATCACTTCTTTTCCTCCCATCCATCCATCTCCACTGAACAAGACCCCTGTTGACAATTCTGATGTATTATCGTTTTTCAGTAGATATTTTGTAGTCTCCTGTTGACCTCCCTTTGGAACTGTAGGTCTCGGTCTACATGGTCTTTCCATTACATTGTATTTTGGTATTTCCTTTGACCTTGGCATGTCTTTCTATGTTCTCATTGTAGTTATCTTTTTTTTTCTTGTTCCAACTTTCTCTGTACAATTGTTCAACTTTGAACTGAATAGATTAAAAAAGTACATGTTCACAAATAAAGAATTCTAAAATCTAAGGTTTTGTGTTGGTGAAGTTCACTTGCTTAAAAACAAACTTTACTGAAAAAAACATGAACAATTTGTACTTATTTCTCTGTCATGTGACCTGTGAAAACAACTCTGCTAGCGCACACCTGTTCTGCCTGGGGGTATTGCAGAATATCCTTTGGCGAATGGTGATGTTTGGTAAACTGGAAAGTCATTTGTGTGCAAACATGGGATGGCTACTGTACAAGCTCCTACTTGAATTGCCATTTGATTTGTATCCTTGAGGCTTCCTTTCAAAAATTACACATTGTGGTCATCATTATCTCTCACCGGAAACCAGAAGTTGTTAGAAATGTCCTAGAAATGCATTATTTCACCACAACTTTTGGGACTATAGGAATGTGAACAAATTTTGGTATAAGCCTAAGGTATTGCCTTTTATTAATGTGTCATTTGGTTTGCATTTACAAAAGGACCCCATACCTGTGACTTGTTGTTCTTTTCATATGGTCTTCTTAATTGTCTTACTTGACCACTGTCAACACCCTGTTGATGGTCATACTTACTGTAGCTAAAAAAAATTATTCTGGAGAAAAACATGTGATCCACTCCTCCACTGCTACATGAGATGAAGGACCAGTTATTGCAGATCATAGATTCTGAATGGAGATCAACCTTACCATACACTGAAAAAGGAAATGTATATTTCCATAATAGATGGGGTCCTTATATTTGTACTTTAGATGCTCAGACTCAAATACATGTTATGAAATTGTTTAAATCAACCACTTGGCACCTTTACCAATGGCTGGGGATTAACAGAGGCCCTTGTGCAGACTCCGCATGGGCCCCCTCGACTGTGTAGCGCAGTAGACTCTGGCATTGTGCCAGAGTTTACTGAGCATGTGCAGGTCTACAGAAATATGGCGCCTGCCATGTTCCGACGACTAATCATTACTTAGCAAGTGCGGCAGCCATTTCCCCGTTATTTTTTTGCTGCAGTGTCAACACGGGACTCCGAAAAGGTAACTAATTAAACATGGGTGCAGTGTGTGTGGTATGGGCCATCCCGGCCCAGGGGCCCATGTGCACCGCAGACACTGCATCCATTATAGATACACCAATGGCTAGGAGTTGATTAGATTTTTTCCACACTACCATTGTACCTCCCTTCATCTCCCTATTCTCCAATCTATGGGGTATATTTTGCTAAAGCTACTAAAACAAGCTAGGAGAGGTGTTGCCCTTAGCAACCAAACAGATTCCATAATTTTCTAAAATGCAATAGAGAAATAATAGCTAAAATCTGATTGGTTGTTATGGGCAACACATGTACTTTTCATGTTTAGAAGCTTTAGTAAATCACCCCATGTGTTAGATTATTTAGCCTAGTAGAGGTGTCCATTCCCCAACAATCTTACTGTTGTCCTCCGACCCCCACATTCACTTGTTGCACTATTTAGCTTTTATACTGTAGGTTCTGTTGTTTGATAACTATTCCTCTTTTGACCAAGCTTCTGCCAAGTGCTTATCTTGCCCTTTGGTCTTTATTTTGCTTGTTATTCTGTTCTATTTATGCCATTTTGTACACTCTTTATCATGTGTAGCCTGAGATGACTTATGCCGGGTACACACCTACAGATATATCTGCAGAAATATCTATGGACCGATCGGGCAGTGTGCTGTGCATACACACTGCCTGATCCATCGGGGACTGACGTCATGAAATGGGCAGGCATTTACACACACCTGCCCAGTTCAGCTGTCAGTCACCGCCGGCTGCTGCAGCTTGTGTACGGGTGGTCGACTGACTGCCCGTACACACACACCGACATGCCAATATATATAACGATATATTGGCCGTCGGCTGTGCAGCAGGGCCAACACGATATGTCTGTGAATGACAAAGTTCACAGACATATTGCTCGTACAGACTGGTCGACGGACCCGCGATATATCGTCAGTTCAAGAGAACGGCTGGTATATCAGCCGGTGTGTACGCGCCTTTACTGTCCATTATTTGTTTTGTTTTATGCTTACAACTTTAAAAGAACAGATTTAAAGGGGGGAATTCAAATGTTTGAATAGTTGGTTGGGTGTCTGTTTTTTCCTGTCTATTAGATAGGAAAAAATAGACACCCAACTGACTTTTCAAACAATTGAATATCACCCAAAGGCTCCCTCCTACTGTTCCTAGCAGCTACTGAGAACTCTGAGGGTGGGCGAAGCCTCCCCCAGCTTATAAAGCAACTGTTAGATTGATATTTTAGGAGAGTATATTATAGATGTTAGTATTTGTAAATATCTTTTTTTGGTTTGGGCCATAACAACTGAAAAAGGAAGATTACCTAGATAGGCCAAAAAGAAAAAAGAAAAAAATCTAAAAGCTCATGTATGTTGGAAATGGAAAGCCGTTAGTATAGCGCCATTCGGGAACCCGGAGATCACAATACAGACGCCGGAAACCTTGACAAGCAGTGAAACGCTGACACCGGATTACCGGCGACACATGCTATTCTCCCTCCGTGGGTGTCCATGACACCCATATACAAAGAATATAACTGCAAGGGGCATTCTAGCGCTCGCCCCGCTGCCAGCATACTGGTGGCCGGGATGCCACTGTTGGGATACTGACGGTCGGCATCCCGGCCGCCGGTATCTTGAATCCTTGGAAATATGTGTGTACAGGCTGTGGATGTAGCAGAGCTTTTGTACACACCAGAGGATGACTTACAACTATGAACATCCCAGTTACTTAACCAGTGGAGTGGTTTTATTAAAGATAAATCAGCTACAGCTGTACTCACTGTTACACACACTGGTAGATGGAGCTAAGCAGGATGTAACACAGCTCACCAGCTGGTGAGTGTAGGTACTGGGTAGCAGCGCCTACATTGCTGGTACAGCATCTAAAATAGGAGATAATCGCAGGTCTCACTGGAGCTAAGTGGAAGAATACTGTCTCCCACTGTGGCACTCTAACACAGACATAAGATGGCTCCATACATGCTCAGTAGTAGCATCTGTGGCCATCTTGTTTCAGCGAATGAAGCTTACCTGGAGGAGCAGCAACATGGAGTCCGCTCAATGGCGCACTCCACTTTCAACAACCTGATGCATTTTTCGAGAGGTTCAGCACATCACTCCTTTGTCTTGCTCAGGAGGACTGGCCTGTATCAGACATATATAGTTTGGCAGATGCTCAATTAGCTTAGTGATATCATTCAGGTGCTCGAAAGGAAGGGGTATTTCTAAGCAAGAAAAAAAGGGCATTTTGTTTCCCCCAGCACCCTGAATGATAACAATAACTAGATGTAGATCCCACATAATATTAGAATTCAGAGATCTTCGTTACATATATTTGCGCAAATGTATGGTTAAGCCCCAAAGCCGCATCAAGGCGTCTCTGTATATTTGGGGTCCCTAGCGTTATATCTAGGTGCAGGGTGTGACACCCCAAAACACCAGCATAAGCCAGAAAGCCCATGGTAGCATACCAGTGAAAAAACTATAGTGTTAATAAATTAGTGTTAGGAAGCTATGAAGAAGGTGATACAAAAATGAAATGTAATTAAAATGGAGAAATAGTGTTAAAGAAATTAGTGTGTGAAAAGTGTTAATAGAATGTAAAGGTATGCCACACTTAAGCCATCCAGCTCAGCCAGTCCAGAGGCACCACACCTCACACCTCCATTACCCCAATCTGGGTCTATGATTAACCAGCAAGGAGCCACATGATAATGGCTCCTTACTTAAATATATCTAAGCTAAGAGCTACCTACCTTGGAGCAACCCCATAATGCTCCATATGGCATGTCAGGGCCTGCACCTCCTCCTAATGCAGGAACCTCTCTGCCTCTCACAACAGACATATATAGTTTAGCAGATGCTTAATTATCTTAGTGATATCATTCAGGTGCTTGAAAGGGAGGGGTATTTCTGAGCAAGACAAAAAGGGCATTTTGTTTCCCCCAGCACACTGAATGATAACAGTATCAGACAATGGCCTGTATCAGACAATGTCAATGCCCCACTAAACTACATTATAGTAATGGGGATTTAATGAGTTTGAGTAAAGCGCACTCACTCCGCCCTACTTGCAGCGATGCTTGGAAGAATTGCTAAACAAAGTTTTGCCAATGTTGCATGCGTGATCTAACTCGGTCTTCAGATGTTAGCCCATTAACTGCAAAGAATGCAATATGCAGTGATAAGGATTCTTAATATTTGGGGGTTGGCCACACATTGTAATAAATACGCTCCTCTACTGTACAGTATGTGGATAGTCCTTGCTTAACCACTTGCTGGGCATGGTCACATCAGATGGGACCAGTCAGATACACAGCATGTGCAGGGGAGAGAAATCTCCAGCTGCTGTTGCTCTCAGAGGGACCTTCCAGACTCTTTGTCTCCCTGCACCCTCCTATATATATATATATATATATATATAGCATAAAGATGGTGCGGCACTCCAATGATTTGCACACTGACAATGTTGTGTAGTGCCCCAACATTGTCAGTGTGCAAATCATTGGAGTGCCGCACCATCTTTATGCTATCGATCTCCACTCTGTGAGGGCACCCAATGTAGCATTTTATTATGTGGCTGTGCTGGATCCCTACTTCTATCTATCTATATATATATATATATATATATATATATATATATATACATATATATATATATATATATATATATATATAGTATATGTAAAATTGAAGGAGAGCAGCAATGATCTGAAGCAGGAAGTAAAGTGATCACACATGCGATCAATTTACTTTTTGTGGGTGCTCGGGGCAAGCTCTTATTGGAGCCCCAGTTCCTGGGGGCCACAGGGAGGAGGGGACCCGTGTGCCTTCTCCTCTCTGCAGGTCTCTGCAAACATGACATCCACTGTGTTCCTGAAGACTAGTCTTTTATGCGCATGCGCCGGTCTCTGAAAACATTGCACCTGCCATGTTCCCAGAGACAAATTTTTACTGCCCATGTGCGAATTACCGGTCTGGCATCAGCAGTACCAATGAATTTTTCATCATCAGACATTGAGCTACTGTACACATAACATATGAGTGTGTCGCTGGGTCTGCTCTTTCATATACAGTAGTTGCATGTGCCTCATTACAATGCTGTAGCAACACTTGCGGTACAGCAGACTCTATCTGTAAATACATGGAAAGTTTATATGTTAACCTGAATTTACTTATAAAACTTACACGAGGAAACAAGTGTGATTGAGCATAATTATACATTGGTCTTTCTCAATAATCTGCATTTAAAAAGCATTAAAGACCTAAAATAAGGAATGTGCTTGTGGCATTGGTTGAAATTTAACCTTTTTGATAAATGTGCGACTTATACAAATCACAAGGACAAGAAGGGGCACATACTGTACAGTATGTCTACCATAAAACTGTATTCACTGTGGTGGTTATATATACAACTAAGGGGATGATTCACTAAGGATTGTAAATGTAAAGTTACTTGAAGCAACTTTGCAATTGCAGTCCTTAGCAATGCAAATGCAAGAGGAGGTACAAACCACCTCCTCCCTACATTGCAATGTTCATCTGTTACGTCAGCTTTCTCAGCCTTGCCGTCGCAGTGTGGCTTCCAGGGCCAAGGTAACTGCCTCTCGCAATGCAGTCCTTGGCCTCGCCACTTACAAAAAAACTAGTGATGAGCGGGTTCGCTTCCTCGGAAACCGAACCCCCCGAACTTCACCCATTTTACACGGGTCCGAGGCATACTCGGATTCTCCCATATGGCTCGGTTAATCCGAGCGCGCCCGAATGTCATCATCCCGCTGTCGGATTCTCGCGAGATTCGGATTCTATATAAGCAGCCGCGCGTCGCCGCCATTTTCACTCGTGCATTGGAAATGTTAGGGAGAGGACGTGGCTGGCGCCCTCTCCGTTTATTAATAATATTTGTGCTGCTTATTGCTTAATTGTGGGGACTGGGGAGCAGCTGTATTATATAGGAGGAGTACAGTGCAGAGTTTTGCTGACCAGTGACCACCAGTATACGTTGTCTGCCTGAAAAACACTCCATATCTGTGCTCAGTGTGCTGCATATATCTGTGCTCACACTGCTTAATTGTGGGGACTGGGGAGCAGCTGTATTATATAGGAGGAGTACAGTGCAGAGTTTTGCTGACCAGTGACCACCAGTATACGTTGTCTGCCTGAAAAACACTCCATATCTGTGCTCAGTGTGCTGCATATATCTGTGCTCACACTGCTTAATTGTGGGGACTGGGGAGCAGCTGTATTATATAGGAGGAGTACAGTGCAGAGTTTTGCTGACCAGTGACCACCAGTATACGTTGTCTGCCTGAAAAACACTCCATATCTGTGCTCAGTGTGCTGCATATATCTGTGCTCACACTGCTTAATTGTGGGGACTGGGGAGCAGCTGTATTATATAGGAGGAGTACAGTGCAGAGTTTTGCTGACCAGTGACCACCAGTATACGTTGTCTGCCTGAAAAACACTCCATATCTGTGCTCAGTGTGCTGCATATATCTGTGCTCACACTGCTTAATTGTGGGGACTGAGGAGCAGCTGTATTATATAGGAGGAGTACAGTGCAGAGTTTTGCTGACCAGTGACCACCAGTATACGTTGTCTGCCTGAAAAACACTCCATATCTGTGCTCAGTGTGCTGCATATATCTGTGCTCACACTGCTTAATTGTGGGGACTGGGGAGCAGCTGTTTTATATAGGAGGAGTACAGTGCAGAGTTTTGCTGACCAGTGACCACCAGTATACGTTGTCTGCCTGAAAAACACTCCATATCTGTGCTCGGTGTGCTGCATATATCTGTGCTCACACTGCTTAATTGTGGGGACTGGGGAGCAGCTGTATTATATAGGAGGAGTACAGTGCAGAGTTTTGCTGACCAGTGACCACCAGTATACGTTGTCTGCCTGAAAAACACTCCATATCTGTGCTCAGTGTGCTGCATATATCTGTGCTCACACTGCTTAATTGTGGGGACTGGGGAGCAGCTGTATTATATAGGAGGAGTACAGTGCAGAGTTTTGCTGACAGTGACCACCAGTATACGTTGTCTGCCTGAAAAACACTCCATATCTGTGCTCAGTGTGCAGCATATATCTGTGCTCACACTGCTTTATTGTGGGGACTGGGGACCACCAGTATATTATATAGGAGGAGTACAGTGCAGAGTTTTGCAGACCAGTGACCACCAGTATATATAGCAGTACGATACGGAAGGCCACTGCTCTACCTACCTCTGTGTCGTCAAGTATACTATCCATCTAGATTCTATACCTGTGGTGCATTTTAGTTTTGCAGTTTGCTGACAGTGACCACCAGTAAATATAGCAGTATGGTATGGAAGGCCACTGCTCTACCTACCTCTGTGTCGTCAAGTATACTATCCATCTAGATTCTATACCTGTGGTGCATTTTAGTTTTGCAGTTTGCTGACAGTGACCACCAGTATATATAGCAGTACGGTACGGAAGGCCACTGCTCTACCTACCTCTGTGTCGTCAAGTATACTATCCATCCATACCTGTGGTGCATTTCAGTTGTGCGCAGTTTATATAGTAGTAGGCCATTGCTATTGATACTGGCATATAATTCCACACATTAAAAAATGGAGAACAAAAATGTGGAGGGTAAAATAGGGAAAGATCAAGATCCACATCCACCTCGTGCTGAAGCTGCTGCCACTAGTCATGGCCGAGACTATGAAACGTCGTCTGCCAAGGCCGATGCCCAATGTCATAGTAGAGAGCATGTAAAATCCAAAAAACAAAAGTTCAGTAAAATTACCCAAAAATCTAAATTAAAAGCGTCTGAGGAGAAGCGTAAACTTGCCAATATGCCATTTATGACACGGAGTGGCAAGGAACGGCTGAGGCCCTGGCCTATGTTCATGGCTAGTGGTTCAGCTTCACATGAGGATGGAAGCACTCATCCTCTCGCTAGAAAACTGCAGTGCCACTCCTAGAATGGCCAGGTGTTTGTGTCGGCCACTTGTGTCGCTTAGCTTAGTCACACAGCGACCTTGGTGCGCCTCTTTTTTTCTTTGCATCATGTGCTGTTTGGGGACTATTTTTTTGAAGTGCCATCCTGTCTGACACTGCAGTGCCACTCCTAGATGGGCCAGGTGTTTGTGTCGGCCACTTGTGTCGCTTAGCTTAGTCACACAGCGACCTTGGTGCGCCTCTTTTTTTCTTTGCATCATGTGCTGTTTGGGGACTATTTTTTTGAAGTGCCATCCTGCCTGACACTGCAGTGCCACTCCTAGATGGGCCAGGTGTTTGTGTCGGCCACTTGGGTGGCTTAGCTTAGTCATCCAGCGACCTCGGTGCAAATTTTAGGACTAAAAATAATATTGTGAGGTGTGAGGTGTTCAGAATAGACTGGAAATGAGTGGAAATTATAGTTATTGAGGTTAATAATACTATGGGATCAAAATGACCCCCAAAGTATGTGATTTAAGCTGTTTTTGAGGGTTTTTTGTAAAAAAAAACGAATCCAAAACACACCCGAATCCGACAAAAAAATTTCAGGGAGGTTTTGCCAAAACGCGTCCGAATCCAAAACACGGCCGCGGAACCGAATCCAAAACCAAAACACAAAACCCGAAAAATTTCCGGTGCACATCACTAAAAAAAACAGGGGAGACATGCCGCCATTTTGCCCAATGCTGGCTGCCCCCACCCCTCCCCGCCAAACGGCTTTGCCTGGTCGCCACAAGGTCTAGAACCGGCCCTGGGTAAGATCCATCTTATGGGAGTGCTGGTGGCATGCAGCCAGGTTTCCCTGCTAGTGTGCGTTGTGCGTATGGAGACCCTTGCAATGTGGCTTCCACCAATGTCGGCACCGGCAGGTGTTTTGCTTCCAAATCCGAATCGTGCCCTGAATTTACATAATACTGTATAGTAGTCAAGGAGGCAATAGTAAGTGATATGCTGCTATACTGTATGCTGCTTTTGTCCCCTCAGAGGAGGCTTTATGAAACATTCTAGAAAGTACAAGTGGAGAGGTTGCCCATAGCAACCAATCAGATTCTAGCTACCATTCTATAGAACATACTAAATAAATGGTGGTAGGTTCTGTAGTTACAGTATTTAAAAAAAGGCATGCCTTGTGGTGCCACCATATTCTTACACACTATGGATAAGACACTGTAATACTATAATTGTATAGACACAACTCATACAATCTGGGGGTCAACTGCACAATACAAGTGCCCCCAATTCACATTATGGGGGAGATTCAAATGTTTGAAAAGTCAGTTGGAAGTCTGTTTTTTCCTATCTAATAGACAGGAAATTACAGACACCCACCTGACTTTTCAAACATTTCAATTCCACCCTTTATGTCATACTGTGACCCCAATTCACATTATATGCCCCATTGTGCCCTCAATTCACTTTATATGCCCCAATGTACCCTCAATGCACACTATATGCCATACTGTACCACCAATTCATATTATATGCCACATTGTGCCACAAATTCATATTGTATTTCCCACTGTGCCAATTCATATGATATGCCCCACTGTGCCTCCAAATGACAATATATGCCAAACTGTGCCCCCAATTCAAATTATTAGCCTAATTCTTTCAGACCTGATTGCTCCTCTGTGATTGGATAGTCGCCGCCCAGACAGAGTGAAAAAACGCCTCGTGCCTACGCCTTGCAAAAAGTCTTGCAAATGCCGGTCAGCTGCAAGTCTGTTCTCAAATCACTCACCATTGAATTATTTTTCCTGTCTGTGCATAGCCCAGGACTTACTCCTACAGTGCAATAGAAACAGGATGATTGGGGCTGGAGCTGACGTCACACTCCCTCCCAGAAAACGCTTGGAAACGTCTGCGTTTTCCCCAACACTCCCAGAAAACGGCCATTTACCACTCCCAAACTCCCGCTTCCTGTCAATCAGACTGCGTTCGCCTAGCGATCAAAAAAGACACTGGAGTTTTTCGCAGTGTGGTGTCGCACCTGCGCATTACGATCCATATGCATGCGCAGTCATTCGGTAATTGGCTGCTGTACGATTTCGCACAAAATCGATCATGTCTGAATCAAGCCCTATATTCTCCACTCAACTCACATTATAAGCTACACTGTGCCCCCAATTAAATTATATGCCACACTGTGCCCCCAATTCACAGTATATGCCACACTGTGCCCCAATTCACATAATATGCTAGAATATGCCTCCTATGCAGAATATATGCCACACTGTGCCCACAAATTATATTATATGACACACTGTCCCCAATTCAAATTATATGCCATACTGTACCCCTAATTCGCATTATATGCCCCACTCTTATTTAAAATGACATTATATGCGACAGTGTGCCCCATAATTCACTTTACATTCCTCATTGTGCCCCAAATCACATTATATGCCACACTGTCCTCAATTAAAACTATATGCCATACTGTACCCCTAATTCACATTATATGCCCCACTCTGATTTAAAATTACATTATATTCCACACTGTGCCCCAAAATTTGCATTACATTCCACATTGTGAACGAAATCACATTATATGTCACACTGTCCTCAATAAAAATTATATGCCACACTGTGCCCCTAATTCGTATTATATGAAACATTGTGATCCCATTTTACATTACATGCCACACTGTGCTCAAAAATGACATTATTTTCCACACTGTCTCCAATTCAAATTATATGCCAATCTGTACCCCTAATTTGCATTATATGCCCCATTCTGATTTAAAATTGCATTATATGCCACACTTTGCACCATAATTTGCATTACATTCCACACTGTGCCCCAAATCCCATTATATGCCACACTGTCCTCAATTAAAATGATATGCCACACTGTGCCCCTAATTCATATTACTGTGATCCCAAATTACATGATATGCCACACTGTGACCCCTATATTCTACACAGTGATCCCAGGTCACATGATATGCAACACTGTGCCCCCAATTCACAATATATGCCACACTGTTCCTCCAATTAACAATATATGCCACACTTTGCCCCCAATTCACAATATATGCCACACTGTGCCCCCACTTCACAGTATATGTCCCACAGCACCTGAAAACATTGGTTCTGATCTTGACAATAAATGTATTTCTTACTCTAAAGAATGCCTTGCTATTACTGTAGCTCTGGTCTGATCATGATCACTACATGTCAAAGTTCCATGCATCAAGTATAAATCTAAATTTCTTCACATGGAATCCCTTACTTAAAATTAAATATCTGCTTTGCAGTCTGCTCTCTACCATGCACAGCCTGGCAGCTCTCCAAACTCAAACTTAGCTAAGGGAAATCATAGGCACAGTGTGATTATCCAACCCTGCAGTGGCTACTCTGTTGACCTATCATACCTATACAGGTTGAGTATCCGTTATCCAAAACTTCTAAATCACACATTTTTGGTTTCCCTGTAATACATATTGCAGAACTTTGGCCTTCCCTGGCCTCTCTGTGCCACGCTGTGGTCCTCCCTGCTCTTGCTGTGGTGGGTGGGCACTGCTCCTCAACTTCCTGCAATCCACACTTCCCTTCCTTCACTAGTGAGCGCACTCCTCGCCTCCAACAGTGGACTGCTCCTCTCTCCTTCATCCCCTCCTTCCAGGTGCTCTTGCTGCCTGGTAGGTTTCAGTAATGGTTGCTCGTTGGAGATGCAGTGTCACTGAATCACTGTTGCAGCAGGAGTTACATTGACTGCATGTTGTGCAAGGGGCACCTTGGGAGCTTGGGGCCCGGTACATGATACCCCTTAGGACCTCCCTGTCGCCGAGCCTGACTTAACCTTAGATTGATCCAGCTCTAAAGTGCAAGTACTTACACTGATTTAACAGGCTTTAAACATGCGCAATGGATGCCTGATTTAAACAAGCTCTAATTTGTATACCTACTTTCTTCAAGTACATACGGTTTTCAGTATGGAAAGAGTATAATAGCTGTATATATAATAAGTGTCTTACCTCATATACGTGTCTGTGGTTTGGTAGCTAGCTATTGTTCAACTAAGGATCCCAGTTTGTCCTGCCAGTAACTACAGCAACAGCGTGAAAACCACGGCTTCCAAGCTACACGAAACAAATTTTAACTTTCTTTGTAATTGGTATTACATTTCATGTTGGACTTTGATGTACTATTCTGGGTTTTTATTTTAATACGTTATCAGGAGGTACATGTTATCACAGCTTATTAACACGTAAGGCCTACATACAGTAGCACGTCTGCCACATAGTTGTATTTCTTCACCTGACACTGAAATACAGTAATCAGCTCCTCTGTTTACGGCATGACACATTAGATGCAACAAGGTTCAAACAACAAGCTGAAAATATTAATGTTTTTTTCTCTATTTTATGGGGTATATGCAATTGCGGTCGAATTCCCGAAATTGTCGAATTTCGGGTCATTTTCGACCAAAAAAAAAAATCGCCTATGCAATTCAGTGCTTTCCGACCAAAAAACGGACTTTCAAAATTCGACTTTTTGAATTTCGACTTTTTGCAAATTCGACTTTTCTGCAATGATACAAGTGCTGCAATTCGACCAAAGCATATTCAATTCAAGTTTGGAAATTCGACAGCAGTGCTTTTAGACAGCAAATTCGTCATTTTCAATCCGCCACACTTTGGAGGGTGAAAACAAATAAAAAAATTTTAAACATGTTTTTTTTTGTGTTTTTTTTTTTGGGAATAGCAGATCTATTTATATTAGAAGGGATTAGGTACTTTTTTTTTTTTTTTTTTGGAGGCACAAATATTATTTATATATTTTTTAAAATATTATTTATTTTTATTTATTTTTTTATTGCTGGAACGGTAAAATCCTAAAAAAAAATGGCGTGGGGTCCCCCCTCCAAAGCATAACCAGCCTCGTGCTCTTCGAGCTGGTCCTGGTTCTAAAAATGCGGGGGAAAAATTGACAGGGGATCCCCCGTATTTTTAAAACCAGCACCGGGCTCTGCGCCTGGTGCTGGTGCCAAAAATACGGGGGACAAAAAGAGTAGGGGTCCCCCGTATTTTTAACACCAGCATCGGGCTCCACTAGCTGGACAGATAATGCCACAGCCGGGGGTCATTTTTATGCCGTGCCCTGCGGCCGTGGCATTAAATATCCAACTAGTCACCCCTGGCCGGGGTACCCTGGGGGAGTGGGGACCCCTTCAATCAAGGGGTCCCCCCCCCAGCCACCCAAGGGCCAGGGGTGAAGCCCGAGGCTGTCCCCCCCCATCCAATGGGCTGCGGATGGGGGGGCTGATAGCCTTTTGTGATCATGAAAAGAATATTGTTTTTTCCAGCAGTACTACAAGTCCCAGCAAGCCTCCCCCGCAAGCTGGTACTTGGAGAACCACAAGTACCAGCATGCGGGAGAAAAACGGGCCCGCTGGTACCTGTAGTACTACTGGAAAAAAAATACCCAAATAAAAACAGGACACACACACCGTGAAAGTAAAACTTTATTTCATACGTCGACACACACATACTTACCTATGTTCACACGCCGACATCGGTCCTTTTCTCCATGTAGAATCCAGGGGTACCTGAAAATAAAATATCAATATACTCACCTCAACCAGGCTCCAGAGATAAATCCACGTACTTGGAGAAAAAAACAAACCGAACACCCGCTCCATGCCGGACTGAAAGGGGTCCCATGCTGACACATGGGACCCCTATCCCCGAATGCAGAGAGACCTGTCAGTGACAGCTGTCACAGAAAGGTCTCTATAGCCAATCAGGAAGCGCAACTTCGTTGCGCTCATCTGATTGGCTCTGTGCGTCTGAGCAGACAGCGCATCGCACAGCCCAGTCCATTATATTCAATGGTGGGAACTTAGCGGCTAGCGGTGAGGTCACCCGTTGGTCAGCGGCTGACCGGCGGGTGACCCCCCCGCTAGCCGCTAAGTTCCCACCATTGAAAGTAATGGAGCGGCTTTGCGATGCGCTGTCACATCACAGACAGCGCACAGCCAATCAGATGAGCGCCACGGAAGTAGCGCTTCCTGATTGGCTGAAGGGACTTCAGTGACAGGAGTCACGTGATGTCCCGGCATTCGGGAGAAAGGGGTCTGATGTGAAAGCATTGGACCCCTTTCTAGTCCGGTATGGATCGTTGTTCGTTTTTTTGTTTTGCCAAGTACGTGGATTATCTCTGGACCTGGATGTACCTCTGGACGCTGGAAGGTGAGTATAATTTTTTCACAGGTACCTCGGATCGTCGGAGACCGTGGCAGTCGGCGTGTCAACATAGGTAAGTATGTGTGTGTCGGCGTATGAAATAAAGTTTTACTTTCACGGTGTGTGTGTCCTGTTTTTATTTGGGTATTTTTTTTTCAGTAGTACTACAGGTACCAGCGGGCCCGTTTTTCTCCCGCATGCTGGTACTTGTGGTTCTCCAAGTACCAGCTTGCGGGGGAGGCTTGCTGGGACTTGTAGTACTGCTGGAAAAAACAATATTCTTTTCATGGTCACAAAAGGCTATCAGCCCCCCCATCCGCAGCCCATTGGATGGGGGGGGACAGCCTCGGGCTTCACCCCTGGCCCTTGGGTGGCTGGGGGGGGGGACCCCTTGATTGAAGGGGTCCCTACTCCCCCAGGGTACCCCGGCCAGGGGTGACTAGTTGGATATTTAATGCCACGGCCGCAGGGCACGGCATAAAAGTGACCCCCGGCTGTGGCATTATCTGTCCAGCTAGTGGAGCCCGATGCTGGTGTTAAAAATACGGGGGACCCCTACTCTTTTTGTCCCCCGTATTTTTGGCACCAGCATCAGGCGCAGAGCCCGGTGCTGGTTTTAAAAATACGGGGGATCCCTGCCCAATTTTTCCCCTGCATTTTTAGAACCAGGACCAGCTCGAAGAGCCCGAGGCTGGTTATGCTTTGGAGGGGGGACCCCACGCCATTTTTTTTCCGGGTTTTTCCCGTTTTTCCCCGTTTTTTAAAATCGCGGCAAAATCCGCCAAATCGGCCGATTTTCGCCCGCGACTCTGGCGAATCCGTTTTTCATTGAATATGGTGAATTCCGGAAGCCACCTTCCGGGATTCACCTGTCGAATTGAGTCGAATTAAAAAACGGCGAAAATTGCCGCGAATTCGACCGCAATTGCATATACCCCTATACCTGTAACTGGATTGAAAACAACGTACAGTACAATATTGTAGCGTTATAATGAACCTGAGTCCAGGTCATGGACTGAAAAAAAAATAAATAAAGTAACCTGAACTAATTTTCCTTATCTCACATAAGATTAACATGTCAGGTGAATTTGTGATTATTCCAGTGCGAGGATGGCAATTGCATTTTCTACGTACAAGTTTCCAGACACAGAATAATCTTATCCAGCCATATTAATTTTTTATGATGTGATAACCACAAATTATGTAGATAAAAGCAATGCCATCATAAGATCATAAGCTGTTTTAGCTGCCGCATTTTATTTGGCTTTTAAGCAAAAGTGAGCAGTTTATGTAATGAGCATATACTTTATGTGTATACAGGTATCGCATCATGTGGGTTTATGGTGTTGCAGTCCTTTATTTTATTATACAGTAGATTCACAATTCAGTTACCTTGTATTCCCTTTCAGTTCATCGTTTGTTATCATTTTAAGCAATTTAATTGTAGCAATGCAAAAACAATTCTAACAGCAATTCTTCAGCTGCTGTGTAACTATAAGTACCAGTATGCCCTGATAGCTAGATGCAAGTTGCATTATGCTGTTATACTGTATAACAGGTTGAAGGCACCAGCTTGTTTATCTGCGTAGTAAGGTGTTTTGATATCTTTAAGGGTACGTTTAATGTAGAGATGAGCGGGTTCAGATCTCCAAGATCCAAACCGCCCCCGAACTTCACGATCCGAGCCGGCAACCGAGTCCGGCTCGGGACTTCCCTCCAGATTCGGATCCCAGAATGAGGCAAAACATCATCATCCCACTGTCAGATTCTCGCGGGTTTTGGATTCCATATAAGGAGCTGCGCATCACCACCATTTTCACGTCGGACTTAGAGAGTGAGGGAGAAAGACCTCTGTCTTTCTGTGGGTGGTGGCGTCGGGTGGGGTCAGTGTGTGCTCTTTAGGGGTGCTGTCCTGTGTGCTGTTAGGGGTGCTGTCCTGTCACTGTGGTGTCCTGTGCAGTTAGGGGTACTGTCCTGTCACTGTGGTGTCCTGTGCTGTTATGGGTGCTGTCCTGTTACTGTGGTTTCCTGTGCTGTTAGGGATGCTGCAGCTGTACATGGGTGTTGCTGTCCTGTCACTGTGCTGTACAGGGGCACTGTCCTGTATGCTGTAAAATTACAGGGGTGCTATTAAAAATACAGGGGTGCTGGTCCTCTCCTGTTTGCTTTAAAAATACAGGGGTGCTGTGAAAATACAGGAGTGCTGGTTCTGTCCTGTATGCTGTAAAAAATACAGGGGTGTTGTAAAGGTACACTGGCCCTGTCTTGTATTCTGTAAAAATACAGGGGTGCTGTGAAAATAAAGGTACACTGGCCCTGTTTTGTATGCTGCAAAATTACTGGGGTGTTGTTAAAATACACGGTTACTGGCCCTGTCCTGTATGCTATATAAATACAGGGGTGCTTTTGAGAAAATAAAAGTACACTTGCCCTGTCTTGTATGCTGTAAAATTACAGGAGCATTGTTAAAATACAGGGGTGCTGGCCCTGTCCTGTATGCTGTAAAATACAGGGGTGTTGTGAAAATACAGGGGTGCTGGTTCTGTCCTATATACTGTAAAAAAATTGTAGGAAAAAATAGTGAAAGATCAGGAACCACTTCCAGCTTCTAGTACTGATGCTGAAGCTGCTGCTGCTGCCACCAGACATGACATTGATGATGCAATTCCATCAACATTGTCTGGTAAGGCTAATGCCCAATGTCATAGAGGGCATGTAAAATCCAAGAAGCAAAAATTAATAACCAAAGAAAAAAAGAAATTATTTGATGAGAAATGTAAAATTGGGAATATTCCATTCATGACACAAAGTGGAAAGGAAAGGCTAAGGTTTGGCCTATGTTCATGACTGGTGGTTCAGCTTCTCATGAAGATGGAAGCCCTCCTCCCTCTCGAAAATAAAAAATAAAAAATTAAGCTTGTTAAAGCACAGGAAAAAACAACTGTGCGTTCAGAGATATCACAAATCCCCAAGGACAGTCCAAGTGTGTCCGCGGTTGCGATGTCTAGGCCTGACCTTCCCAAGACTGTATGGGAAGAGGAGGCTCCTCAGCACTTGCACGACCTCTGCAAGTGCTGGGAGGAGAACCGCCAGTCAAGCTGCTGATATTGAGATTGAGGATGTCACTGTAGAAGTACACCAGAGGATTCTGATGGTGATGTGGTTTGTTTGAATAAGGCACCAGTGGAGACAGTTGTTGGCCATGGGATGAAAAAGCCCATTGTCATGCCTGAGCAAAATACCAAAAAAGACACCTCTTTGATGTGGAATTATTTCTCCACAAATCCAGACAACTGTTGCCTTTGTCAATCCATAATAAGTAACGGTAAGGATGTTAACCTCCTAGGAACATCCTCTCTTATATGTCACCTGCAGCGCATTCATCATAAGTCATTGTCAAGTTCAGAAACTATGGGTAATAGCATAAGCAGTCCACTTACACTTAAATCCCTTTTTCATGTTGTATCCAAGCTCCTGCAATCCACACCACCAACTCCCTCAACGTCAATTTCCTCCTCAGTCAGGAACGGAAGAAGTCATGCAGGCCATGTCACTGGCATGATTGACGAGTCCTCTCCTATCCAGGATTCCTCCGGAGGATCCTTGAGTGGTATGTCTACTGCTGCCACTGCTGTTGTTGCTGCTGGAAGTCGATCATCCCAGAGAGGAAGTCGGAAGAACACTTGTACTACTGTAACTAATCAATTGACTGTCCAACAGTCTTTTGTAAGGAAGATGAAATATGACAACAGTCACCCTGTTGCAAAGTGGATTACTAAGGTCATATCAACTATGCTGGTGTTAGATGTGCATCCGGTATCTGCCATTAGTGCAGTGGAATTTAGACAGTTGATGGACATACTGTGTCCCCGGTACCAAATCCCATCTAGATTCCACTTCACTAGGCAAGCGATTCCCAGACTGTACAGGGACATTAAGAAAAGTGTTCTCAGTGTCCTGAAACATGCAGTTGTACCCACTGTCCACTTAACCATGGACATGTGGTAAAGTGAAGCAGGGCAAACTAAGGACTACATGACTGTGACAGCCCACTGTGTAGATGTATTGCCTTCCGCAGCAACAACAGCAGCAGTATCTCACAAATGCCAACTCGTTCCTAGGCAGGCTACGCTGTGTATCACCGGTTTCCATAAGAGGCACACAGCTGACAACCTCTCACAGAAACTGAGGGACATCATCGCACAATGGCTTACCTCACTTAGACTCTCCTTGGGATTTGTGATATCTGACAACACCACCAATATTGTGCGTGCATTACATTTGGGCAAATTCCAGCACGTCGCATCTTTTGCACACACAATTATTATTTATTTTTATTTATTAACAGTTTCTTATATAGCGCAGCATATTCCGTTGCGCTTTACAATTAGAAATTAATTTGGTGGTGCAGAATTTTTTGAAAAACGACAGGGGTGTGCAGGAGATGCTGTCTATGGGCTGAAAAAATTGCGAGCCACTTTCGACATTCAGCAACTGCGTGCCGAAGACTGGAGCACCAGCAAACACTCTTGAACCTGCCCTGCCATCACCTGAAGCAAGAGGTAGTAGCAAGGTGGAATTCAACCCTCTATATTCTTCAGGGGATGGAGGAGCAGCAAAAGGCCATTCAAGCCTATACATCTGCCTACGATATAGGCAAAGGAGGGGGAATGCATCTGACTTAAGCGCAGTGGAGAATGATTTCCATATTGTGCAAGGTTCTCCAACCCTTCGAACTTGCCACACGTGAAGTCAGTTCAGACACTGCCAGCTTGAGTCAGTGTCACAATCCTGACTGTAGGTTTTATATTTGGTGACTTACCCCTGCCATCTGTCCTGGATCCTGTGTCTTTTCACTCACGGAGTTAAACAGCTTGTCAGTTTTCCTGAGTTCTCTGCCTGAGAGGTAATAGGTAATCAGCTCCACCTGTGGTGATCTCCTGTGTGAGGCTGAATTCAGTAATCTAAAAGCAAGCATCCTGTGTTTTGCAGAAGTCCAGGCTTCAGTGTTCTCTTGGCCTGCTAGGCCTCATTCTACATCACAGCCTTGGCTAGAGTAGTCACATGACAGTGACATCACCTAATCCTGCCCACCAATCATCAAGGACCAGGAAGTATAAATCAGGAGGCTGAGCTGGAATCTGGGCCAGTTCCTTGTGTCACATACAGCCTTGTGTGGGTCTTAAGCTGAGCTCCCTAAAGGTAACCTTTGTACCTAAGTTCCTGTGGAAACTCTGTTCCCTTGTTACCGTTTGGTTTACTTGTGTGTTGCCATTTGATTTCACCATTTCCCTGAGTCTCAATGTAAAGGTACAGCTGCAATGTTTCGTCTTAAAGGCACAGTACTGAATTCCGTGTTCTCCACTGAAAACCACAGCTGTCGTGTTTCAGTTTTACTACTGTTGTAGTTGGGATCTCCAGGGCTCAGCATCTCCGTGCTTCCAGCATCTCCGTGCTTCCAGCATCTCCGTGCCTCAGCATCTCCGTGCCTCAGCACCTCCGTGCTTCCAGCATCTCTGTGCCTCAGTACCTCCGTGCCTCAGCACCTCCGTGCCTCAGTACCTCCGTGCTTCCAGCACCTCTGTGCCTCAGTACCTCTGTGCCTCAGTACCTCCGTGCCTCAGTACATCCATGCCTCAGCACCTCCGTGCCTCAGCACCTCCGTGCTTCCAGCACCTCCGTGCCTCAGTACCTCCGTGCCTCAGTACCTCTGTGCCTCAGTACCTCTGTGCCTCAGTACCTCTGTGCCTCAGTACTTCCGTGCCACAGTACCTCCGTGCCTCAGTACCTCCGTGCCTCAGCATCTCCGTGCCTCAGCATCTCCGTGCCTCAGCATCTCCGTGCTTCCAGCATCTCCGTGCTTCCAGCACCTCCGTGCCTCAGCACCCCAGTGTCTCTACGCACCCCAGTGTCTCTACGCACCCCAGTGTCTCTACGCACCCCAGTGCCTCCACGCACCCCAGTGCCTCCACGTACCTCAGTGCCTCCACGTACCTCAGTGCCTCCACGTACCTCAGTGTCCGCAAGCACCTCAGTGTCCGCAAGCACCTCAGTGTCCGCAAGCACCTCAGTGTCCGCAAGCACCTCAGTGTCCGCAAGCACCTCAGTGTCCGCAAGCACCTCAGTGTCTCCAAGCACCCCGTGCCCTTTAGCACAATTATACCTGGTATTCTTCACTGATTCATCAGTGCCTTTCCAGTTCTGTCTTTCAGGAGACCTTCAGCATGCCTCCTGTCTGCCGACCTAATCCTGCATGAGGAGAACCTAGATTCGGCCATCTCTGCTGCGGTTCCTCTTCCCAGTCACCGGAAGAAACCCAGAGTCCACAACAGTCCCAAACCAGGTCAGTGGTAGTATTCATATAATCCTCCAGTCGCCTGCACAGACTTCACTAACACCGGGTTCACAAAACCTTAGTCATGACAGTAGGAACTGGCCACATGGACCCGGCCGAAAGTGTTTGTCTGACGCATGACCTCCTAAGCAATATTGCAGGACGCTTGGATGGTCTGGAGTCAACTCAGCATCGATTGGCACAGTGTCTGCAGCGGAATTCGTCCTCCAGAGATTCTATGACCTTCTGCTCTAAGACTCCTGACCAACTGCAGATTTTCTACCAGATGTTACTACAGTTACAAGAACTTTTGCCTAGTATTCTCTCTGTGATGCCTGATCTCCTCAGGAATACTACCAACGTTGTTGATCCTGTTTTGTCCCATCCAGTTAATAGAGTCTCTTCCTCTGCGCAAGGGAAAGTTTTTCATCAGAGCTATCCACGGCCCAAGCTCTCTGAAGCTGAACGTCAGCGGCGTAAGGAGCTACATCTCTGTCTTTACTGTGGAAATTCTGGTCATTTTGTTAAAGACTGCATTCTTCGCAAGCCAGGTAATAGTGACAAATCTCAGTATCATAGTGCTCATGACTATAAGTCATCCACAGTATCCGATCCTTCTGCTGCTGACGGGGGTATCAAGAAGGCTACTCTTCTGAGAGAGACTCAAATTTATGACTGGGGTCCGGTGGTTAAAAGACCTTATCCCAAGTTGGGTGTCCAGAGAAGAATGTTCAAGCCATTTACAGTCACAGAGGAGTCCGTGTCCACAGCCCCAGGAGGGGCGTCTTCAGAGCGTCCAGCCCCAGGAGGGGCGTCTTCAGAGCGTCCAGCCCCAGTGAGGGGTTCAGAGCGCCCAGCCCCAGAGAGTCTTCAGAGTGCTGCCCAGCCAGTGAGTCTACAGAGTGCTGCCCAGCCAGTGAGTCTACAGAGTGCTGCCCAGCCAGTGAGTCTACAGAGTGCTGCCCAGCCAGTGAGTCTACAGAGTGCTGCCCAGCCAGTGAGTTTACAGAGTGCTGCCCAGCCAGAGAGTCTACAGAGTGCTGCCCAGCCAGAGAGTCTACAGAGTGCTGCCCAGCCAGAGAGTCTACAGAGTGCTGCCCAGCCAGAGAGTCTACAGAGTGCTGCCCAGCCAGAGAGTCTACAGAGTGCTGCCCAGCCAGAGAGTCTACAGAGTGCTGCCCAGCCAGAGAGTCTACAGAGTGCTGCCCAGCCAGAGAGTCTACAGAGTGCTGCCCAGCCAGAGAGTCTACAGAGTGCTGCCCAGCCAGAGATTCTACAGAGTGCTGCCCAGCCAGAGATTCTACAGAGTGCTGCCCAGCCAGAGATTCTACAGAGTGCTGCCCAGCCAGAGATTCTACAGAGTGCTGCCCAGCCCCGTGAAGAGGGGGCTCTTGCCTCAGCCCAGCCCCGTGAAGAGGGGGCTCTTGCCTCAGCCCAGCCCCGTGAAGAGGGGGCTCTTGCCTCAGCCCAGCCCCGTGGAGTGGGGGCTCTTGCCTCAGCCCAGCCCTGTGAAGAAAGGGCTCAGCCCGTCCCGGTTCCAGCCGGTCCAGCAATACTCCAGGCCCTGCCTGGTCAGTCCGTCCCGGTTCCAGCCGGTCCAGCAATACTCCAGGCCCAGCCCTGTGAAGAAAGGGCTCAGCCCGTCCCGGTTCCAGCCGGTCCAGCAATACTCCAGGCCCAGCCCTGTGAAGAAAGGGCTCAGCCCGTCCCGGTTCCAGCCGGTCCAGCAATACTCCAGGCCCTGCCTGGTCAGTCCGTCCCGGTTCCAGCCGGTCCATCAATACTCCAGGCTCCGCCTGGTCAGTCCGTCCCGGTTCCAGCCGGTCCAGCAATACTCCAGGACCAGCCTGGTCCGTCTCCTTTGGCTCCAGCCAATTCAAGTATCCTCGGATCCAATCCAGTCCTACTCGTCCAGCCAAAGCTTTCTTCAGTTTCATCCTCTAAGCTTTCGTCTGATGGTTTTCCACCTATTTACTTTGATGGAGATTTATTGCAATATGCCGCTCTGGTTGAACAATTTCTCTCTCGGATGGAGTCTGATCCTTCAGGTGCAGTAACTCTTTCCAACGTTACTCGATATCTGTTCCTGGCATTCAGAGGAAGAGCTTTGGAGTGGGCCAACATGCTCTTTGAGAGTAATGATCCTGTGTTCCATGACTTACAGATTTTCAGTAACGCTGTAGTTAAAGAATTTAGTCCTAAACCTTTGGAATCTGCATCAACGAAGGTCCTAAATTCTTCTGTATGAATTTCTCAAGTTCCTCTAAGATTCAAGATGGGTGTCCGGAGTCCACCCTTGAAGAGGGGGATACTGTCACAATCCTGACTGTAGGTTTTATATTTGGTGACTTACCCCTGCCATCTGTCCTGGATCCTGTGTCTTTTCACTCACGGAGTTAAACAGTTTGTCAGTTTTCCTGAGTTCTCTGCCTGAGAGGTAATAGGTAATCAGCTCCACCTGTGGTGATCTCCTGTGTGAGGCTGAATTCAGTAATCTAAAAGCAAGCATCCTGTGTTTTGCAGAAGTCCAGGCTTCAGTGTTCTCTTGGCCTGCTAGGCCTCATTCTACATCACAGCCTTGGCTAGAGTAGTCACATGACAGTGACATCACCTAATCCTGCCCACCAATCATCAAGGACCAGGAAGTATAAATCAGGAGGCTGAGCTGGAATCTGGGCCAGTTCCTTGTGTCACATACAGCCTTGTGTGGGTCTTAAGCTGAGCTCCCTAAAGGTAACCTTTGTACCTAAGTTCCTGTGGAAACTCTGTTCCCTTGTTACCGTTTGGTTTACTTGTGTGTTGCCATTTGATTTCACCATTTCCCTGAGTCTCAATGTAAAGGTACAGCTGCAATGTTTCGTCTTAAAGGCACAGTACTGAATTCCGTGTTCTCCACTGAAAACCACAGCTGTCGTGTTTCAGTTTTACTACTGTTGTAGTTGGGATCTCCAGGGCTCAGCATCTCCGTGCTTCCAGCATCTCCGTGCTTCCAGCATCTCCGTGCCTCAGCATCTCCGTGCCTCAGCACCTCCGTGCTTCCAGCATCTCTGTGCCTCAGTACCTCCGTGCCTCAGCACCTCCGTGCCTCAGTACCTCCGTGCTTCCAGCACCTCTGTGCCTCAGTACCTCTGTGCCTCAGTACCTCCGTGCCTCAGTACATCCGTGCCTCAGCACCTCCGTGCTTCCAGCACCTCCGTGCCTCAGTACCTCTGTGCCTCAGTACCTCTGTGCCTCAGTACCTCTGTGCCTCAGTACCTCCGTGCCTCAGTACCTCCGTGCCTCAGTACCTCCGTGCCTCAGCATCTCCGTGCTTCCAGCACCTCCGTGCCTCAGCACCCCAGTGTCTCTATGCACCCCAGTGTCTCTACACACCCCAGTGTCTCTACGCACCCCAGTGTCTCTACGCACCCCAGTGCCTCCACGCACCCCAGTGCCTCCACGTACCTCAGTGCCTCCACGTACCTCAGTGCCTCCACGTACCTCAGTGCCTCCACGTACCTCAGTGTCCGCAAGCACCTCAGTGTCCGCAAGCACCTCAGTGTCCGCAAGCACCTCAGTGTCCGCAAGCACCTCAGTGTCTCCAAGCACCCCGTGCCCTTTAGCACAATTATACCTGGTATTCTTCACTGATTCATCAGTGCCTTTCCAGTTCTGTCTTTCAGGAGACCTTCAGCATGCCTCCTGTCTGCCGACCTAATCCTGCATGAGGAGAACCTAGATTCGGCCATCTCTGCTGCGGTTCCTCTTCCCAGTCACCGGAAGAAACCCAGAGTCCACAACAGTCCCAAACCAGGTCAGTGGTAGTATTCATATAATCCTCCAGTCGCCTGCACAGACTTCACTAACACCGGGTTCACAAAACCTTAGTTATGACAGTCAGGTCATTCCCCTCATCAGGCTTTTGCAAAAGAAGCTGGAGAAATTGAAGGAGGAGCTAAGATGGAGCGATTCCGCTAAGTATGTGGGACTTGTGGATGGAGCCCTTCATTCGTTTTGCCGGGATTCAAGGGTGGTCAATCTGTTGAAATCAGAGCACTACATTTTGGCCACCGTGCTCGATCCTAGGTTAAAAGCCTACGTTGTATCTCTCTTTCCGGCGGACACAAGTGTGCAGAGGTGCAAAGACCCGCTGGTGAGAAAATTGTCAGCTCAAGTGGAACGTGACCCGCCAACAGCTCCGCCTTCATTTTCTCCCGCAACTGGGGCTGCGAGGAAAATAATACAATTTTCTTGCCAACCCACTGGTGGTGATGCAAGACAGTCAGGAGCAAGTGTTTACATCTGGTCCGGACTGAAGGAGCTGCCAACAATTACTGACATCTCTACTGTCACTGCATATGATGCTGTCACCATTGAAAGAATAGTGGATGATTATATCGGTGACAGCATCCAAGTAGGCATGTCAGACAGTTCGTATGTATACTGGCAGGAAAAAGAGGCAATTTGGAGGCCCTTGCATAAACTGGATTTATTTTACCTAAGTTGCTACCCCCCCCCCCCCCCCAGTGTGTACTCCGAAAGAGTGTTTAGTGCAGCCAGTAACCTTGTCAGCGATCGGCGTAGGAGGTTACTTCCACAAAATGTGGAGAAGATGATGTTCATCAAAATGAATTATAAATTCTTCCAGAAAGACCTTTACCAGCAATTGCCTCCAGAAAGTACACAGGGACCTGTGATAGTGGATTCCAGTGGGGACGAGTTAATACTCTTTTTTCTTTGCATTATGTGCTCTTTGGAGCCTAGTTTTTAAAACTGCCATCCTGTCTGCCACTGCAGTGCCACTTCTAGATGGGCCACGTGTTTTTGCCGCCCACTTGTGTCGCTTAGCTTAGTCATCCAGCAACCTCGGTGAAACCTTTTGGCCTAAAAACAATATTGTGAGGTGTGAGGTGTTCAGAATAGACTGGAAATTAGTGTAAATTAATGCTATTGAGGTTAATAATACTGTAGAATTAAAAAAATACCCCCAAATTATGTGATTTTAGCTGTTTTTATGTTTTGTTTTGTTTTAAATCCACATCCAAAACCAAAACCCAAAAGTGTGGTTTTAGCAAAACCAATCCAGATCCAAAACATGAACGGAGATCCAGATCCAAAACCAAAACCCAAAAAGTGTCCGGCGCACATCTCTAGATGTGAGGTTCTATTGGAACCTTGCCCAATGTACTGCAGCTTACATTTTTGGCTATCACAATAAGATTCTTTTTTTGCCTGCCCCTCTCTTGAACGCAATCAAAAACAGCTGCGCTGGCCGGGAGTTACTCCAGAAATACAAAAGCATCGCCTAGTGGAAATCTGTCACAGATCTAAACCACATCTCTTGGAAAGCTATAAGCACATTTGGCTTTAAGTGTCATATCTATGCAGATGATCAGAGGCGTAACTAGGGTTTTCGGAGCCCAGGGCAAGATGAAGAGTGGCGCCCTCTCCCCCCCAAAAAAAAACATAAAATCAACTACGTGGTCATGCTCCAGAAGGGGCGTGGCCACATGCCAGAAGGGGCATGGCCACTGAAAATTGGGCATTCCAACATGACTATCACCTACCCCTTATGTCGTCTCTCAGCACACCTTCAATCAATTTTTGCACAGTACGCACGCAGAGTCCTCTTTTTACACAGTACGCATGCAGAGTCCCCTTTTTACACAGTACACACAGTGCCAGATACACAATTGTCCCACAGTGCCAGATACACAATTGCCCCACAGTGCCAGATACACATTGCCCCACAGTGCCAGATACACATTGCCCCACAGTGCCAGATACACATTGCCCCACAGTGCCAGATACACATTGCCCCACAGTGCCAGATACACAATTACCCCACAGTGCAAGATACACAATTGCCCCACAGTGCCAGATACACAATTACCCCACAGTGCCAGATACACATTGCTCCACAGTGCCAGATACATATTGCCCCACAGTGCCAGATACACGTTGCCCCACAGTGCCAGATACACATTGCCCCACAGTGCCAGATACACAATACCCCCACAGTGACAGATACACAATTACCCCACAGTGCCAGATACACAATTACCCCACAGTGCCAGATACACATTGCCCCACAGTGCCAGATACACAATTACCCCACAGTGCCAGATACACAATTACCCCACAGTGCCAGATACATATTGCCCCACCATAATGCCAGATACACAGTGCCAGATACATATTGCGCCACCACAGTGCCAGATACATAGTGCCCCACAGTGCCAGATACATATAGCCCCACCACAGTGCCAGATACATATTGCCCCACAGTGCCAGATACACATTTCCCCATA
Organism: Pseudophryne corroboree; assembly: GCF_028390025.1. Lineage (NCBI taxonomy): Eukaryota > Metazoa > Chordata > Amphibia > Anura > Myobatrachidae > Pseudophryne > Pseudophryne corroboree. The sequence continues at coordinate 1,099,917,295 of NC_086444.1, read as the reverse complement.
CAGTGCCCCAAGGTACACATTTCCACCACCCCCCGCATACCTCCCCCCCCCCCCCGCTCACCCGCTGGCTGCTCACCGAGTCACCGCTGCCTCTGTAATGTGAGGGGAGGAGAGCACAATGCAGCGCCTCTCCTGCCCCTCAATGCTGCTCCATGCTGAAGACAGTCTGGTCTCTGGCGGCGGGTAAGTTGGCACCGGTTCGTTGGCCAATCTGAGCTCGCTGACTGGCAACCAATCAGGAGGTGGCCGCGAGCTCTGATTGGATAACAAACAGAGACCAGGTCACAGCACATTGAGGGGCAGGAGAGGCGCTGCACTCTCCACCCCTCACATTCACATAGCAGTGCTAGCAGCAGGATTGGGGACGACCCGGGCTCGGGGCAGGCAGAGGCAGAGCAATAGGGGGGCGAGTGGGCATGATGTCCTGGCCGGTGGAGGCGCACCCCTCTGCTGGGCCTGTCAATGCTCCCAGGGCACACGCCCTGCTCGACCCCCCTTAGTTATGCCTCTGCAGATGATGCCAAAATGTACTTATCTTCTCCAGATCTTTCACCATGTGAATGACTGACTGTGATTCTGCCACTTAATTCTGGATGGCCTCTCGCCACCTCTAACTTAATCTCTCTTACAGGAAAAACTTGTAAAGAAAAACAGCGCTCAAATACTGCAATATTTTATAACATAAAAAAGTTTGTTTCATTTAATTCTATCACACACAATGTACACATATATACAGTATAAAAAGAACAATCAAAATAAATTTGATAATACTGTTGCAACAGACAATAAAAGTTCACAGCACTACTAGCACAGCTAATTAATCAAATAAAGTGGCTTGGCTCCTGTGTTAGGAATATTTGCAATTAAAATTGGATCCAAATCCTGGGAGCAGAAGTTCAGCAACATGTTTTGCTTCATGAGTGCAGCTTTATCAAAGTTGATAAAGCTGCACACACGCAGCGAAACATGTTGGTGGAGGAGCTTGGCATTTGAAACTGTGACACTGGACATTGGACTTTACACCTATTGTGGCCCAGAGGAGCAACTCACCGCAATGAAAGATCCGAAAGTGTGGAGGAGACCAGAGCTTTAAATTGGACTGTGCCATCTGTCCTAAACAAGCCCATTGGAAGGGTCCCTACTACTGATCACCAAACCGGTAATCTCGTATAACGTGAACTACAGTATTGCTTCCAGGATTTGGTCATATGCTGAGTGCAAGGCTTTCAGTGACCTAAAATATAGGGAAATAAAGTAAATTGACAATTTTGTGTGGGAGGAAATCTCCAAGTTGCTACAGATTCCCCTGAGACGATGTTTGATGGAATATCATTCCTTTTCAGGAAATCTACAGTAACAGAGTTTATTTTTGTTGGTAAAAATAGTCTTAATTGGATAGCAAATTCCCATCTATAAAATATTTGGTGAGACCTGCAGTATGTGTTTTAATTATATAAATAAGGTCCGTTCATGTTTTCAGTGTTGAGGAAGTGTTCCTAATAAGAGACTGACTTGGGGGTTAATTTAGTAAGATTTGTGATTGCCCGTGGTCCAAATCAGCCGTGTTTTTCACCTCCAGCCTGCTAGGTTCATACAGAAAGGGCCCCCAATATTTGTGTTGCCACAACCACTACCCAGAGCTGGATTAAGGGCTACATGGGCCTGGGGCAGAAAATGTTTAACGGCCTATACTGAGATGGGGAGGAGCTGTGACCAGTGCCGTGTTGGTGCGGCTACAGCCACGTGGGTCACGGGTGTGAACACCCCCTACAGTCTCAGCCACATTGTTTCCCTTAATACATTAAATAATACAAATGCATAATTTGTAAGAAAACTAGAAATACAATTTTAATACATATGATTTATGACCGACTGTGTGGCCAGCTAGGCAGCTGGTCCTCAGCATGGTGCCATGATGACGGGGCTATTTTTATGTGGAGACCTGGAGCTGCAGCTCCATCTGCCCCATTGTTAATCTGGACCTACCCCATATCTATACAGACAGACAGTGAATGGAGTGTGGTAATATAAGCACTCAAAATCATTTATAAAGTTGGGTCCTGTGGCTGGATGTACAATACAGTGAATTGGAAGCAAAACATTCAAGCCTCCTGCAATGCGTGGCAATTTCTAGTTCCCTTAAGGGGACATGTATTAAGTAGTGATAAAAGTGGAGAAGTTGCCCATGGCAACCGATCAGCTGCTCTGAACACTTTTATAGTTTGCAAATTATAAATGTTATGTCAATGCTGATTGGTTGCCATGGGCAACTTCTCCACTGGCTCACTTCTCCACTTTTATCACTGTTTAGTACATCTCCCAAATCACAAGATGTTTAAGCCAAACTGCATGTTATTTACAAACTGCTGCCATTCAAGCAATTAGGTTTGGCCAAGGCATTCCTAAATAGCACTGGGCACCTTCCTATTGGTTGGAACCAGGATAAAAGAAAAACAAATGCAGTCCTTTGAATTGAATAAAAGAAACAAAAATCGGTGAATACAAAAGTATTGGAGTAAAATTATAAGAAACATGGCAGGAGTAGAAGTAGTCTTGTGGGTTTGAGATCAAGGCATAGTGGTGTTTTCCTCATTTCATCCAGTGATGCCAGATTTTGTAGCTTTATTGGCCACCTATATATCAAAACTCAGATGACAAAAACTGATCATAATAATAACAACTAGAGATGTGCACTTGAAATTTTCCGGGTTTTGTGTTTTGGTTTTGGGTTCGGTTCCGCGGCCGTGTTTTGGGTTCGACCGCGTTTTGGCAAAACCTTACCGAATTTTTTTTGTCGGATTCGGGTGTGTTTTGGATTCGGGTGTTTTTTTCAAAAAACACTAAAAACAGCTTAAATCATAGAATTTGGGGGTCATTTTGATCCCAAAGTATTATTAACCTCAAAAACCATAATTTCCACTCATTTTCAGTCTATTCTGAATACCTCACACCTCACAATATTATTTTTAGTCCTAAAATTTGCACCGAGGTCGCTGGATGACTAAGCTAAGCGACCCTAGTGGCCGACACAAACACCTGGCCCATCTAGGAGTGGCACTGCAGTGTCACGCAGGATGGCCCTTCCAAAAAACACTCCCCAAACAGCACATGACGCAAAGAAAAAAAGAGGCGCAATGAGGTAGCTGTGTGAGTAAGATAAGCGACCCTAGTGGCCGACACAAACACCTGGCCCATCTAGGAGTGGCACTGCAGTGTCACGCAGGATGGCCCTTCCAAAAAACACTCCCCAAACAGCACATGACGCAAAGAAAAAAAGAGGCGCAATGAGGTAGCTGTGTGAGTAAGATAAGCGACCCTAGTGGCCGACACAAACACCTGGCCCATCTAGGAGTGGCACTGCAGTGTCACGCAGGATGGCCCTTCCAAAAAACACTCCCCAAACAGCACATGACGCAAAGAAAAAAAGAGGCGCAATGAGGTAGCTGTGTGAGTAAGATAAGCGACCCTAGTGGCCGACACAAACACCTGGCCCATCTAGGAGTGGCACTGCAGTGTCACGCAGGATGGCCCTTCCAAAAAACACTCCCCAAACAACACATGACGCAAAGAAAAAAAGAGGCGCAATGAGGTAGCTGTGTGAGTAAGATAAGCGACCCTAGTGGCCGACACAAACACCTGGCCCATCTAGGAGTGGCACTGCAGTGTCACGCAGGATGGCCCTTCCAAAAAACACTCCCCAAACAGCACATGGCGCAAAGAAAAAAAGAGGCGCAATGAGGTAGCTGTGTGAGTAAGATAAGCGACCCTAGTGGCCGACACAAACACCTGGCCCATCTAGGAGTGGCACTGCAGTGTCACGCAGGATGGCCCTTCCAAAAAACACTCCCCAAACAGCACATGACGCAAAGAAAAATGAAAGAAAAAAGAGGTGCAAGATGGAATTGTCCTTGGGCCCTCCCACCCACCCTTATGTTGTATAAACAGGACATGCACACTTTAACCAACCCATCATTTCAGTGACAGGGTCTGCCACACGACTGTGACTGAAATGACGGGTTGGTTTGGACCCCCACCGAAAAAGAAGCAATTAATCTCTCCTTGAACAAACTGGCTCTACAGAGGCAAGATGTCCACCTCATCATCATCCTCCGATATATCACCGTGTACATCCCGCTCCTCACAGATTATCAATTCGTCCCCACTGGAATCCACCATCTCAGCTCCCTGTGTACTTTGTGGAGGCAATTGCTGCTGGTCAATGTCTCCACGGAGGAATTGATTATAATTCATTTTAATGAACATCATCTTCTCCACATTTTCTGGAAGTAACCTCGTACGCCGATTGCTGACAAGGTGAGCGGCGGCACTAAACACTCTTTCGGAGTACACACTTGTGGGAGGGCAACTTAGGTAGAATAAAGCCAGTTTGTGCAAGGGCCTCCAAATTGCCTCTTTTTCCTGCCAGTATAAGTACGGACTGTCTGACGTGCCTACTTGGATGCGGTCACTCATATAATCCTCCACCATTCTTTCAATGGTGAGAGAATCATATGCAGTGACAGTAGACGACATGTCCGTAATCGTTGTCAGGTCCTTCAGTCCGGACCAGATGTCAGCATCAGCAGTCGCTCCAGACTGCCCTGCATCACCGCCAGCGGGTGGGCTCGGAATTCTGAGCCTTTTCCTCGCACCCCCAGTTGCGGGAGAATGTGAAGGAGGAGATGTTGACAGGTCGCGGTCCTGCTTGACTTGACAATTTTGTCACCAGCAGGTCTTTGAACCCCAGCAGACTTGTGTCTGCCGGAAAGAGAGATCCAAGGTAGGTTTTAAATCTAGGATCGAGCACGGTGGCCAAAATGTAGTGCTCTGATTTCAACAGATTGACCACCCGTGAATCCTTGTTAAGCGAATTAAGGGCTCCATCCACAAGTCCCACATGCCTAGCGGAATCGCTCCCTTTTAGCTCCTCCTTCAATGCCTCCAGCTTCTTCTGCAAAAGCCTGATGAGGGGAATGACCTGACTCAGGCTGGCAGTGTCTGAACTGACTTCACGTGTGGCAAGTTCAAAAGGTTGCAGAACCTTGCACAACGTTGAAATCATTCTCCACTGCGCTTGAGACAGGTACATTCCACCTCCTATATCGTGCTCAATTGTATAGGCTTGAATGGCCTTTTGCTGCTCCTCCAACCTCTGAAGCATATATAGGGTTGAATTCCACCTCGTTACCACTTCTTGCTTCAGATGATGGCAGGGCAGGTTCAGGCGTTTTTGGTGGTGCTCCAGTCCTCTGTACGTGGTGCCTGTACGCCGAAAGTGTCCCGCAATTCTTCTGGCCACCGACAGCATCTCTTGCACGCCCCTGTCGTTTTTTAAAAAATTCTGCACCACCAAATTCAAGGTATGTGCAAAACATGGGACGTGCTGGAATTTGCCCATATTTAATGCACACACAATATTGCTGGCGTTGTCCGATGCCACAAATCCACAGGAGAGTCCAATTGGGGTAAGCCATTCCGCGATGATCTTCCTCAGTTGCCGTAAGAGGTTTTCAGCTGTGTGCGTATTCTGGAAACCGGTGATACAAAGCGTAGCCTGCCTAGGAAAGAGTTGGCGTTTGCGAGATGCTGCTACTGGTGCCGCCGCTGCTGTTCTTGCGGCGGGAGTCCATACATCTACCCAGTGGGCTGTCACAGTCATATAGTCCTGACCCTGCCCTGCTCCACTTGTCCACATGTCCGTGGTTAAGTGGACATTGGGTACAACTGCATTTTTTAGGACACTGGTGAGTCTTTTTCTGACGTCCGTGTACATTCTCGGTATCGCCTGCCTAGAGAAGTGGAACCTAGATGGTATTTGGTAACGGGGGCACACTACCTCAAGAAATTGTCTAGTTCCCTGTGAACTAACGGCGGATACCGGACGCACGTCTAACACCAACATAGTTGTCAAGGCCTCAGTTATCCGCTTTGCAACAGGATGACTGCTGTGATATTTCATCTTCCTCGCAAAGGACTGTTGGACAGTCAATTGCTTGGTGGAAGTAGTAAAAGTGGGCTTACGACTTCCCCTCTGGGATGACCATCGACTCCCAGCAGCAACAACAGCAGCGCCAGCAGCAGTAGGCGTTACACGCAAGGATGCATCGGAGGAATCCCAGGCAGGAGAGGACTCGTCAGAATTGCCAGTGACATGGCCTGCAGGACTATTGGCATTCCTGGGGAAGGAGGAAATTGACACTGAGGGAGTTGGTGGGGTGGTTTGCGTGAGCTTGGTTACAAGAGGAAGGGATTTACTGGTCAGTGGACTGCTTCCGCTGTCGCCCAAAGTTTTTGAACTTGTCACTGACTTATTATGAATGCGCTGCAGGTGACGTATAAGGGAGGATGTTCCGAGGTGGTTAACGTCCTTACCCCTACTTATTACAGCTTGACAAAGGCAACACACGGCTTGACAAATGTTGTCCGCATTTCTGGTGAAATACTTCCACACCGAAGAGCTGATTTTTTTGGTATTTTCACCAGGCATGTCAACGGCCCTATTCCTCCCACGGACAACAGGTGTCTCCCCGGGTGCCTGACTTAAACAAACCACCTCACCATCAGAATCCTCCTTGTCAATTTCCTCCCCAGCGCCAGCAACACCCATATCCTCCTCATCCTGGTGTACTTCAACACTGACATCTTCAATCTGACTATCAGGAACTGGACTGCGGGTGCTCCTTCCAGCACTTGCAGGGGGCGTGCAAATGGTGGAAGGCGCATGCTCTTCACGTCCAGTGTTGGGAAGGTCAGGCATCGCAACCGACACAATTGGACTCTCCTTGTGGATTTGGGATTTCGAAGAACGCACAGTTCTTTGCGGTGCTTTTGCCAGCTTGAGTCTTTTCATTTTTCTAGCGAGAGGCTGAGTGCTTCCATCCTCATGTGAAGCTGAACCACTAGCCATGAACATAGGCCAGGGCCTCAGCCGTTCCTTGCCACTCCGTGTGGTAAATGGCATATTGGCAAGTTTACGCTTCTCCTCCGACAATTTTATTTTAGATTTTGGAGTCCTTTTTTTACTGATATTTGGTGTTTTGGATTTTACATGCTCTGTACTATGACATTGGGCATCGGCCTTGGCAGACGACGTTGCTGGCATTTCATCGTCTCCGCCATGACTAGAGGCAGCAGCTTCAGCACGAGGTGGAAGTGGATCTTGATCTTTCCCTAATTTTGGAACCTCAACATTTTTGTTCTCCATATTTTAATAGGCACAACTAAAAGGCACCTCAGGTAAACAATGGAGATGGATGGATACTAGTATACTTATGGATGGACCAGCGACTGCCGACACAGAGGTAGCTACAGCCGTGGACTACCATACTGTGTCTGCTGCTAATATAGACTGGATGATAATGAGATGAAATTAATATATATATATATAATATCACTAGTACTGCAGCCGGACAGGTATATATATTTATTATGTAATGACTGATGACGGACCTGCTGGACACTGTCAGCTCAGCAGCACCGCAGACTGCTACAGTAAGCTACTATAGTAGTATGTATCAAGAAGAAAGAAAAAAAAAACCACGGGTAGGTGGTATACAATTATGGATGGACGAGCGACTGCCGACACAGAGGTAGCTACAGCCGTGGACTATAGGAAATTAAATAAAACCAAAGGCGCAGAACAGAGAAGTAACATGTAAATGATGGCAACACCACAACCTGATTCTCTTCTCAATAGGTGTAAGTGTTGCTTGTTGTTGCAAGATCCATTCCAGGTATTTGACCTTGGAAAAGAAAGGATGTATAGTGTAACACCGTTTGATCTATAATATCCCAACTCTTTATTAGTATCACACTCACATGCAGGTAAATGTAAACTCGCATATAAAAGATCCACCAATGTGGATACGACCAGTTCTCCCTTCACGTTTTTTCTTAGGGTCAATACCTCGGAAGAAATGTATTTAGTGCAACACTGTGAGGTTTTTTAACACAGTTTTAATTAAAAGAATACACTCACATTCAATAAAAAAATATAGAACATTAAAACAAAAAGCAAGGTGCCTTTTATCGTGGACTTTTACCGTGGACATTCATGAGGGGTGGAATTGGAACCTGACCTTTGATGTGGATCGCTGGGACTCATTTCCATTGTTTGTGAGGACCAAAAAACCCCCAATGTTTTAATGTTCTATATTTTTTTTATTGAATGTGAGTGTATTCTTTTAATTAAAACTGTGTTAAAAAACCTCACAGTGTTGCACTAAATACATTTCTTCCGAGGTATTGACCCTAAGAAAAAACGTGAAGGGAGAACTGGTCGTATCCACATTGGTGGATCTTTTATATGCGAGTTTACATTTACCTGCATGTGAGTGTGATACTAATAAAGAGTTGGGATATTATAGATCAAACGGTGTTACACTATACATCCTTTCTTTTCCAAGGTCAAATACCTGGAATGGATCTTGCAACAACAAGCAACACTTACACCTATTGAGAAGAGAATCAGGTTGTGGTGTTGCCATCATTTACATGGTACTTCTCTGTTCTGCGCCTTTGGTTTTATTTCATTTCCTATTGTGCACTTATTTCTGGGTTTTTTGGTGAATTCCCTGTTTTAAAACTAGGCTGCATTCGGAGTGTTAATTGCGCAGAAATCGGTGTTTTCTTTCTTACAGCCGTGGACTACCGTACTGTGTCTGCTGCTAATATAGACTGGATGATAATGAGATGAAATCAATATATATTATATCACACTAGTACTGCAGCCGGACAGGTAGATATATTTATTATGTAATGACTGATGACGGACCTGCTGGACACTGTCAGCTCAGCAGCACCGCAGACTGCTACAGTAAGCTACTATAGTAGTATGTATAAAGAAGAAAGAAAAAAAAAAAACACGGGTAGGTGGTATACAATTATGGATGGACGAGCGACTGCCGACACAGAGGTAGCTACAGCCGTGGACTACCGTACTGTGTCTGCTGCTAATATAGACTGGATGATAATGAGATGAAATCAATATATATTATATCACACTAGTACTGCAGCCGGACAGGTAGATATATTTATTATGTAATGACTGATGACGGACCTGCTGGACACTGTCAGCTCAGCAGCACCGCAGACTGCTACAGTAAGCTACTATAGTAGTATGTATAAAGAAGAAAGAAAAAAAAAAACCACGGGTAGGTGGTATACAATTATGGATGGACGAGCGACTGCCGACACAGAGGTAGCTACAGCCGTGGACTACCGTACTGTGTCTGCTGCTAATATAGACTGGATGATAATGAGATGAAATCAATATATATTATATCACACTAGTACTGCAGCCGGACAGGTAGATATATTTATTATGTAATGACTGATGACGGACCTGCTGGACACTGTCAGCTCAGCAGCACCGCAGACTGCTACAGTAAGCTACTATAGTAGTATGTATAAAGAAGAAAGAAAAGAAAAAAAAACACGGGTAGGTGGTATACAATTATGGATGGACGAGCGACTGCCGACACAGAGGTAGCTACAGCCGTGGACTACCGTACTGTGTCTGCTGCTAATATAGACTGGATGATAATGAGATGAAATCAATATATATTATATCACACTAGTACTGCAGCCGGACAGGTAGATATATTTATTATGTAATGACTGATGACGGACCTGCTGGACACTGTCAGCTCAGCAGCACCGCAGACTGCTACAGTAAGCTACTATAGTAGTATGTATAAAGAAGAAAGAAAAAAAAAACCACGGGTAGGTGGTATACAATTATGGATGGACCAGCGACTGCCGACACAGAGGTAGCTACAGCCGTGGACTACCATACTGTGTCTGCTGCTAATATAGACTGGATGATAATGAGATGAAATTAATATATATATATATATATATATATATATATAATATCACTAGTACTGCAGCCGGACAGGTATATATATTTATTATGTAATGACTGATGACGGACCTGCTGGACACTGTCAGCTCAGCAGCACCGCAGACTGCTACAGTAAGCTACTATAGTAGTATGTATCAAGAAGAAAGAAAAAAAAAACCACGGGTAGGTGGTATACAATTATGGATGGACCAGCGACTGCCGACACAGAGGTAGCTACAGCCGTGGACTACCGTACTGTGTCTGCTGCTAATATAGACTGGATGATAATGAGATGAAATTAATATATATATATATAATATCACTAGTACTGCAGCCGGACAGGTATATATATTTATTATGTAATGACTGATGACGGACCTGCTGGACACTGTCAGCTCAGCAGCACCGCAGACTGCTACAGTAAGCTACTATAGTAGTATGTATCAAGAAGAAAGAAAAAAAAACCCACGGGTAGGTGGTATACAATTATGGATGGACCAGCGACTGCCGACACAGAGGTAGCTACAGCCGTGGACTACCGTACTGTGTCTGCTGCTAATATAGACTGGATGATAATGAGATGAAATTAATATATATATATATATAATATCACTAGTACTGCAGCCGGACAGGTATATATATTTATTATGTAATGACTGATGACGGACCTGCTGGACACTGTCAGCTCAGCAGCACCGCAGACTGCTACAGTAAGCTACTATAGTAGTATGTATCAAGAAGAAAAAAAAAAAAAACGGGTAGGTGGTATACAATTATGGATGGACGAGCGACTGCCGACACAGAGGTAGCTACAGCCGTGGACTACCGTACTGTGTCTGCTGCTAATATAGACTGGATGATAATGAGATGAAATCAATATATATTATATCACACTAGTACTGCAGCCGGACAGGTAGATATATTTATTATGTAATGACTGATAACGGACCTGCTGGACACTGTCAGCTCAGCAGCACCGCAGACTGCTACAGTAAGCTACTATAGTAGTATGTATAAAGAAGAAAGAAAAAAAAAAACCACGGGTAGGTGGTATACAATTATGGATGGACGAGCGACTGCCGACACAGAGGTAGCTACAGCCGTGGACTACCGTACTGTGTCTGCTGCTAATATAGACTGGATGATAATGAGATGAAATCAATATATATTATATCACACTAGTACTGCAGCCGGACAGGTAGATATATTTATTATGTAATGGCTGATGACGGACCTGCTGGACACTGTCAGCTCAGCAGCACCGCAGACTGCTACAGTAAGCTACTATAGTAGTATGTATAAAGAAGAAAGAAAAGAAAAAAACCACGGGTAGGTGGTATACAATTATGGATGGACGAGCGACTGCCGACACAGAGGTAGCTACAGCCGTGGACTACCGTACTGTGTCTGCTGCTAATATAGACTGGATGATAATGAGATGAAATCAATATATATTATATCACACTAGTACTGCAGCCGGACAGGTAGATATATTTATTATGTAATGACTGATGACGGACCTGCTGGACACTGTCAGCTCAGCAGCACCGCAGACTGCTACAGTAAGCTACTATAGTAGTATGTATAAAGAAGAAAGGAAAAAAAAAACCACGGGTAGGTGGTATACAATTATGGATGGACGAGCGACTGCCGACACAGAGGTAGCTACAGCCGTGGACTACCGTACTGTGTCTGCTGCTAATATAGACTGGATGATAATGAGATGAAATCAATATATATTATATCACACTAGTACTGCAGCCGGACAGGTAGATATATTTATTATGTAATGACTGATGACGGACCTGCTGGACACTGTCAGCTCAGCAGCACCGCAGACTGCTACAGTAAGCTACTATAGTAGTATGTATAAAGAAGAAAGAAAAAAAAAACCACGGGTAGGTGGTATACAATATTATATATATATTATATACAATTATATATATATATATATATATATATTAAACTGGTGGTGATTATTAAACTGGTGGTCAGGTCACTGGTCACACTGTCAGCAACTTGCAAGTAGTACTCTTAAGCAGACAATCACAATATATATTATACTGGTGGTCAGTGTGGTCACAATGGCAGTGTGGCACTCTGGCAGCAAAAGTGTGCACTGTACGTTATATGTACTCCTGAGTCCTGCTCTCAGACTCTAACTGCTCCCCACTGTCAGTGTCTCCCCCACAAGTCAGATAATACAGTCACACTATCTATCACTTCAGCAAGTAACTAGTCTAGTACTCCTCCTAATGCTCCCCAAAATTACTACTGTGTCTCTCTCTACTGTCTCACTCTCTTCTCTATAAACGGAGAGGACGCCAGCCACGTCCTCTCCCTATGAATCTCAATGCACGTGTGAAAATGGCGGCGACGCGCGGCTCCTTATATAGAATCCGAGTCTCGCGATAGAATCCGAGCCTCGCGAGAATCCGACAGCGGGATGATGACGTTCGGGCGCGCTCGGGTTAACCGAGCAAGGCGGGAAGATCCGAGTCGCTCGGACCCGTGTAAAAAAACCTGAAGTTCGGGCGGGTTCGGTTTCCGAGGAACCGAACCCGCTCATCTCTAATAACAACCCTTAGAGGTTGAACAGTTATGTATTACAGCACATGTACAATCTTCAAATACTGATGCCTGGACCTTGATCGGTTACATATCACTTCAGCAGAGATACGTGGCGCTACTTAGAAGGCGGCATTGTGATAAACTCGATGCTTAACAATGACACGCTTTGTTTTACGGCCTATAAAAATTAGTGTAATCATAGAAATTATTATTTTCAAAGAAGAAAAGATTAGAAAGCCTTCACATTATCGGCGGGATGTAATATCACTGATCGCGGGTCATCGCCGGTCACCCCAATGATGCTAATCGCATATGTACTAACATGTGCCATTAGTATCGCAAAGCGATGCCAGGGGTGTCCTGCGATCAGTGATGGTCTGCAGGAGAGGGTTTGTGGCGGCTTCCGTCACCTCCCAGCCCCGGGCTCCTCCTTCTCCCCCTGCAGCCGCAGAAAGAGGAAGGGGGCCGGGGGTGGGATGTCGTCGTGAGCGGCACAGGTCGGCAGCGGTAAGAAGCCCATACGCTTCTATAGGTTATCGCCATCAAAAGATGGCGATACGCCCGGCGGCGAAAACCCGGCGGTGGAGTCTTAGTACATTTGAAAATGTGGTAAAACCCCGAAAACCCCCGTTTACCACATTTTCCCCTTAGTACACAGTATATAGCATAAGTTAAAAATACAGGATAAGCTGTGTACACACATAGCTTTAGTAAGTGTTATGAATTTATATTTTTAAGGCAAAAAACTTTATTCTAAAAAACATCTTCTGAATGATCTATAGGACAATGGACCTTATTCAGCATCAGTTGCAGTTTTGTTAAAAAACGCAAAACTGCAACTGTCTAAAATCACATGTTGGGGGCCGCCCAGCGCAGGGCAAGGCCACCCAGCATGCTAATCGGCAGCCAACAATTCGATCGCAAATCGGAAATGAGGGTTGACCCCCCCCCCCCCGCCTATCAGACAGACTGCCACCATTTTTCTGTTCGCAGTGGCCACGTGTGACGTCAATCTGCCGCCCCTAAAATGGCCCAGGCCCATCCGTGTTTCCATCTCCTTGCACCCGTCACCCCATGTTGCGGCCCCTGACGACCACACAAATGCCTCTGCCTGTCAATCAGAGAGTAGCATTCACATCACTGCGATGCAATCGCATATACCCTAGCCACACACACACGCGGAAATTCGGGAAAATGCGATCGCATCACAGTACCGAACGAAGCAGAATAAGGCCCAGTTTCCTTGTACTGCAGACAGGTTAGAGCTAACTAGTAATAGTTCTCTTTCATACAGATGGAGTTCTTTGCAGTGACCGGTGGACAATGATTAAGGTCTAAGGAGCATATTTTTCTCCAGATCACAAAGGTAATTAGGATTTTTTTTATCGCTGCCTCTCACTTGATAATAGATCGCTTATCTCTGGCATTTATCAGGGATACTCAGCGGAGCTGGCAACACTAGCCTGGAGCTGCACGTGATATCTCTGCCGTTAGGCACATGCATCAGGCAGTTTGCGGCGCACACATATACATGTACTGTACGTGACTGATATCAATCATGCATGGCAGTAATATTGCCATGCAGCTGGTACCATATACAATGCAGGTAAAACGGAGCACAGGCATGTTTCCTTTATGTTTTTGTCCTGCTGCTGTCAATCAACACTATGTAAGGTCTTTCTGGACATAGATCACGTTCCAGCCCTGGTCTTGATGTCAGCCTTTGTATATGGGATGTCAGGGTCAAACACACGATTTCTCGAGGGGGGGTTTCCAAATGCAATCTCCAATCACCAGGAGTCTGGTGGAGCAGTAGAAAAACCTAATACAGACTCTGAACATATATATTACATACATTAGTCTTTTTATGCACTGGATAGTGTATGAAATTAAGAATTATTAAAACTATAGATGATCTATGATATACTGTAGGCTATACTGTATAAAACATATGTAACTAATATAAACAGCATAAGTGGTCAGGAAAAGGTAACCCTCCTAATGCTGCTCCTCACCTCTATGGGGGGAATTCAAGTGGTTTGAGCCCCGTTGGCCACTAGATGGTGGTCGATGGAGCAATTAGAGTGTTGCTCCATTCAGCAGCACACAGCCGCCGGCGCTGACATTACTGTTATGTTGTTCTGTCATTTTGATGGGCTGGTAACTAGCCCATAATACATAAATAAACAAACAGTACTGCATTTTCAAAGCACTAATTATTCCACCTCATAGTAAAGCACCTGTCTCTTCTTCCTGGTAGCTACTCTCTGGTCTAGTGCACTGATTGTACGCTCAGATCCACACACACAGCAAACTTGATAGAAGAAAGAAGCTGCTACCACTGGGCATGTGCAAGCAGCTGTTATGATTACACTCAGTTCCGTAGGTGTATAGGTGGTACATGTGGTGCTCATGCAATTACCTACTGCCCAGCAGTCTTCTAGCCTCCTGCAATGCTAGGCTTCTCCTATAGCAGCCGCCTTTCCAGGGCGAATTAGGTCCACCCTGTACTTAGATGCCCTCAAGTTTTACCTATGGACAAGGCGATCATCGAAGGCTGGGCAGGGGTAAATGCAGTACTGTGAGACGTTCACCAAACACAACCTTACTACTATGCTAAGGCACAGACTGAGGAATAAATTAGGAGTGCATTTGAGTGCAACAATGCACAGGTTAGGATATAATATAAACACAATCACTATGTACATGTAACAATGCACAGGGTGTTATGAACAACGAGACTGTAAATACAAATGATTTGTAAATGCAACAATGCACAAGGAGGAATCATCCCGAGTTGATCGCTAGCTGCTTTCGTTCGCTGTGCAGCGATCAGGCAAAAAAACTGCACTTCTGCGCAAATGCGCACACGCGTCGTACTATTACAAAGAACGATATCGTTTCACACAAGGTCTAGCGAAGCTGGCCGCAGAGTGATTGACAGGAAGAGGGCGTTTCTGGGTGTCAACTGACCGTAGGCGTGCCAGGAAAAACGCAGTTGTGGCTGGGCGAACGCAGGGCGTATTCGAGATGTCAAAACAGGAACTGAACAGTCTGAAGTGATCGCAAGCGTTGAGTAGGTCTGAAGCTACTCTGAAACTGCACAAAATAATTTTGTAGCCGCTCTGCGATCCTTTCGTACGCACTTCTGCTAAGCTAAAATACACTCCCAGTGGGAGGCGGCATAGCGTTTGCAAGGCTGCTAAACACAGCTAGCGAGCGAACAACTCGGAATGACCCCCAAGGTGAATACAATAAAGAAATGTAGGTAAGACAGTGCCTGTGTGGAAACTCCACACCAAAACCTGAATTCAAGGCTAGCTGGATCAGATCAACAAATCAGTCTGGCAGGGTCTCAGAATCACGGGTATTTCACTGGCTGACAGGTTCTCACACGAGCCGACAGGTTCTCACAAAAGCAGGAACTATCACAAGCGTTTTGGGAGTGCACTGGGGAAGAACATAAATGGGCTATGCCCATCAGAACCCTAGTTAATAATAAGTGCAGCTGCCCTGCTGCACGTACTAAAAACTTAAGCAATGGGGAACGCCTTCTGCTTCCGGCGTCCCCGCTGCCAAGGAGTGCGGCGGCCCACAGCGCCCAGCATCAGCCTGTTGCTAGGCGCCGGGCGGGGACCAGGAGACCTTGCACCCTGCGTCCACCTGTTGCTAGGCGCCGGGGTCAGCTGGAGGTGCGGCATCCCGGCTCCTAGGCAACGGCCAGGACGCGCACCTCCTGGTGCTAACAGCAGTTCCACTCTGTCTCTTAAACTGCATGTTGTGGCAGCAGCTCTAGTAATCGCATTATGGCCCTCATTCCGAGTTGTTCGCTCGTTCTTTTTCTTCGCATCGGTGCGATAAGTCGCAAACTGCGCATGCAATGCGCCTGCGCCAAGTAAATTAGCACAAAAGTTTGGTATTTTACTCACGGCTTAGCGAAGATTTTTCATCGTTCTGGTGATCGGAGTGTGATTGACAGGAAGTGGGTGTTTCTGGGCGGAAACTGACCGTTTTATGGGTGTGTGCGAAAAAACGCAGGCGTGTCAGGGAAAAACGCGGGAGTGTCTGGAGAAACGGGGGAGTGGCTGGGCGAACGCTGGGTGTGTTTGTGACGTCAAACCAGGAACGAAAAGGACTGAACTGATCGCAGTGGCAGAGTAAGTCTTGAGCTACTCGGAAACTGCAAAGAAATTTCTAATCGCTATTCTATTCGCAATTCTGCTAATCTTTCGTTCGCAATTCTGCAAAGCTAATACTCACTCTGAGTAGGCGGAGGCTTAGCGTGTGCAATGCTGCTAAAAGCAGCTAGCGAGCAAACAACTCGGAATGAGGGCCCATGGGCCTTATTCAGCTTCAGTTGTAGTTTTGCTACAATAGCAAAACTGCAACTGCTATCTCTCGCATGCTGAGGGCCGCCCAGCACAGGGCAAAGCCGCCCAGCATGCTAATGGTGGCTAGCGATACAATTGCCATCGCTGATTTACAGTAGCCCCCCTTCCTCTGGAGCCTAGCTGCTTAGGCAGTCGGGCCGTGGCCATTTTCCACTTCACAGTGGTCATGTGTGGTGTCATGCGGCCGCCCTGAAAATGTCGCCGACCCACCTGTTTTCCACGCTATGCCCCGACAACGCCACATCGATGCCCTGCGAACGCCTCTGCCTGCGATCGAATCTCCCTGCCCACGTACATGCAGAGATGAAAAATGCGATCGCTTCTAAGTAGCGTGTGCTACTGAATAACCCCCTACATACTATTTCTATTGTGATCATAATTTGAGTCGATGGCAATGTGAAGGGGGGTTTCTGGGCAATCAGAACCCCCCCTGCGTTTGCGTATGAAAGTGAGTACAATGTAACTGCAATATAATGATGTACGAAGTATATATGCCAGTGTAGGGATTTGCAGAAAATGAGGAACCCTTTGTATTGGGCTGCAAGCTTAAAGGTTTTGATCAAAGTATGAATATATTCCTCATGCTTTCAGCAATTGTTTTTCTGTTTAGTATTCATATATGGCATTAATATTTTCACATACTATATGTGGTATCGTGTTTAATTTGGGTAAAACCTGGAAATAGACATATTTCTTTTCTGTTACAGTGAGCCTGACAGCCCACATACAGTATGGGTACAAACAGGTGCATAACCAGAACTTTGTAAGCCCAGAGCAACAAACCCGCCACTGCATAGAGGCGGAGGGGCCACGGTGATGTATCACACGGTCATGCCTCCTTCCCACCCCCTATACAGCTTCATTAATCCTCCCACAAAACCCCTCATGTCGCACCATGCCCCCTAGCTGTGCCGTCCTAGCTGCATCCTCCCGGAGGGGGCAGCCAGAATGTCGGCAAGAATGCTACAAACACCTCACATTGAAAATGTAATGTCACACAATTCAGGCAGGCCAATGGATCAGACCCAATTGCTTAGCAGGCAAATCTGGGAAATTGGTATGCATCTATATAACCTGAGTCTAGGCCCCCCTAAGCCGCTGGGCCCCATAGCAATGGCACCCCTTTCACCCACTATAGTTACGCCCATGTTTACACAATAAAATTAGAGATCTGCAAAGACAAATCAGCCTAATGGCTTGCGTACAACTCCGATGGTGTTTGGACTGTGCATGTGCAGGATGAGTACTGTGAGATCGCTCTCGTCCCTGAGCCATTTGGGGGCGGGAGCAGCAAAGACGTGCCAAGGCCAGGGTATGCATTGTCAGATGCTGATTTCCTGGCCCCAGCAAAAGAGTCCTGTTGCCATTTCTGAGTAATCTTAAATTTAGTTGGTTGATGTCCATCGTGACCAATGGAGTTTCGATGCTGCTTCTTCAGACGCAGCACTCGGATCTACAATGTCAGTAGGGGGAGTCTTTTTTCTTCAGACACCTCCTGCCTACTTTGGCATATTTTCGCATCACTACGGCTTGGAGAGAGATACAAGGGAGAAGTTGCCCAAAGCTTCTAACTGTCATTTATCTAGCACAGTCTTTGAAATGACAGAAGATTATTGGTTGCTTTGGGCAACTTCTCAACTTTATCTCGCTGCAAGACTTGATACATCTCCCTTACAGTGTTCTGTTCACTACAATAAATTGCACTCCATAGATTGATCAGGGGAAATGTGACTCTGGGGTCTGTGTACTAAGCCTTGGAGAGAGATAAAGTGGAGAGAGGTAAAATAGCGACCAACTAGCTCCTGTCATTTTTCAAACCCAGCTTGTAACATGTCAATTAGTAGCTGATTGGCTGGTTTTAGCTCCATACAACGTCTCTCTCTCTCTCTCTCTCTCTCTCTCTCTCTCTCTCTCTCTCTCTCTCTCTAAGGCATAGACCATAGACCCCTATATCGTACGAATATGGGGGGTAATTCCAAGTTGATCGCAGCAGGATTTTTGATAGCAATTGGGCAAAACCATGTGCACTGCAGGGGAGGCAGATATAACATGTGCAGAGAGAGTTAGATTTGGGTGGGTTATTTTATTTCTGTGCAGGGTAAATACTGGCTGCTTTATTTTTACACTGCAAATTAGATTGCAGATTGAACACACCCCACCCAAATCTAACTCTCTCTGCACATGTTATATCTGCCTCCCCTGCAGTGCACATGGTTTTGCCCAATTACTAACAAAACTCCTGCTGCGATCAACTTGGAATTACCCCCATTGTATTTTATATTGTACATTCCATTCCATGGGTACGCATACATTCCAAATTATTGCATTAGACTTTAGTTATCATTAAATACCTGTAACCCATTGTTTTTCATTTTTGGAAATCATCTTTTTAATTTATTGTCAGTATGAGAGAGAATATTACACATACTTTCATTATCAGTGTACCACGTGTTCACACTTTAATAGTTGACATTCCTTTGTGTTGGGCACTACTGTAGTGCTTATGGCATTACTGTAGTGCTTATCCCAAGGGACAACGCAATCATTTTTTTTACTGATATGAGTGTTGCTATGGAACAGTTACTGAGCCCCTTCCCCAATAAACCCCTATCTTGGAAGTGGTTATGTTCTGTCAGTAACAACGATGTACAATAGGGAAACTGTTGCCTGTTAGATCATACACTGCGCTGGGTAAATGATCATAAACATAATATTATGTAGCAATAAAGTTTCAGTATAAATTAACAAGACCTCTGTAAACTTTGAAGCTAAGTAGTGACGCTCGGTGAGATGGTTTCAGAGTTCACTAGTTCACTAGTGAAAGTCAGTGAATGCCATGTTTTGCTTTCTAATAATATCCTTATCTACAGTAGTTTTATTTTATTTACTAGAATAGCTGAATCATGCCCTTTGATACAGATAGATTTTGTCTTAGTACTTTTACCACTTTTTTTTTCTTGTTTTAATCAGTATATGATGTTATTTTGTACTACAATAAAAAGACGAAGAGTTCTTGGCATACCTTTCATCTGTCCAGGACTACAATCCTCTACACAACTTTTAGTAAACTGTGTATAAGTTTCTACAAATATTGATGTAATTTAGAAAAATCAATTGCCACCAACATGTCCTCACCAGCCACAACAGAATCAAATCATATACCTGTGGCATTTTTAGGACTTATAGGGACAAATTAATAAAATGATATTTGCAGGATATCTGCAAATACTAAGGATCCCCTGAAAATTACAACAGACATCTGTAATACCTGTTGCTGTATCTGCATTTCCAACCGCAAAAGCAAGGCCCCACAGGTTCTGAAGATCGCAGATTCTTTCTGTTACAGAGAAGAAGGTAAGGATATATGACACACAGAGTAAGACATATTTTTCTTCAGTCCTCTCCTCACTGCAGGGGTAGGAAGGTTGTCTCAGCCACAGCCCAGTGTAGGGAGAGAAGAGATGGGTCAGGAGCAGCAGCAAATGGTGGAGCATAAGATGGCCTCCTCCCAATGAAGAGCACCTCTATTTTATTGCATTTGAAATGTACACGCACCTTATGGTTATATAAATATGGGGCCACAAGTCAAGTCTTTTGTTTGCCCGCAATCTAACTCTAAATGAGTTCAGCCATAGTAAAGTAAAATAAAGTACTTGTTTTTGAAATCTTGCCTTGTTTTTTTTTTAAGCATATGTAAGACCAAATTCATAGCTATGGTGGATGGTGCGGCATTCTGGCCTTTAAGTTCGGTGTTTTTTAATATTCCATTGTCTCAGTCCAATGTAGTGCCACTTTATCAACATGACCGTATTAACTTTTTTAGGGCATTCTGAAAATGTCCTCAGTTGTTCCAAAACCACAGCGTACAAGGCACATCCGAAAACATGGTATGTTTTCAACATAAAAATGTCACAGTAGAGTTTGTAAAAGTACTTCTAGTATTTCAATTTATATGGTGATTATTTATTTATTTTTATACATAAAGTAAAATATTCATGGACCAGTGGCAGATCTGTATGTTAATATGTACTTACATGCTGAGGAAGTGTTCAAAGTGAAAATTTGGAAGTGTGGCGGATGGGGGGAGGGGGGGGGGGTATATCGAAATTTGAATCCACAGCCATGGGTCACTCCAGCCCCCCAGAAGCTTTAGGGACAATGATAGTAGTGTGAAGTACATTTTAGCCTCTTTTTAACACTCCTACCACCAGCTGAGACTTCCACAGCAGACAGTGCAGTGAGCCAGCCTCCTATGACTCTCCAATGTTGTCCCTCTGCGTCTCTACAGCACCAACCCCTGTGTCTTTACAACACCATTCCCCATGTGTCTCTATAGTGCCACTCCCCCCGCATTTCTCCAGTACCATCCTTCTGCATCTTTCCAGCACCATTCTTCTGTGTGTCTCCAGCTTACCCCCTATATCTCCCCAGCTCAGCCCTTCTATCTCTCCAATGCCAACCCCACGCTTCTATCCAGTTCAGCCACCTGCATTTCTCCAGTTCCCCTTCTACCTTTCCAGCTCCCTGTATATCTCCAGCCCACTTCTGCCTTTCCAGCTCCCTGTATATCTCCAGCCCACTTCTGTCTTTCCAGCTCAACCACTGTCTTTTCCCAGCCACCATTCTGCCTCTCCAGCTCAGCCCCATGTATCTCTCTAGCTCACTCCTTCATTTCTCCAGCTCAGTCATTCTTTTACACCACCCTGCATCTATCCAGCGCATTTCCCATGTTTCTGCCCAGTGCCCTCACCAGTGTATCTCCAGCTACCTCTTACCTTCTTGTCTTTACCACACTGCCTAGTGGCCCATGCTTGTCTTTGCAGCAGCACCGCAATGTTATGATGCCATCTACGCAGCGTAGCAAAATAAAAAATCCAAGGAGCCATTGGAACCTGAGGAGGTGGAGGTGACCGCAGCCCTACAGACATCCCATTTCAAGCACTGTGCTGAAGGAAACAATTCAGGGACCGTATACACTTATTTAGGCTGAGCATACATTATCCCTTTAACCTGGGACACTCATGACTTACACGGGTTCTGTGGCTGCTTAAAACCAGGTGAAATGCAGGCTTGTAGTCAGCCAGCCACAGAACCTGTGTAATTCATGAGTGTCCCAGGTTAAAGGGATAATATGGTCAGCCTAACTTAAATCTTAGTAAAAACGATAAATGAAATCAAATAAAGATACATCCACTTGTAATCACATACCAGCAAGCATTTTAATATGAGATAAAGAAGCTATAACAAATAAATCTGCCAAAGCAGGAAGAAGCTTTTGGCCACAGGTTAAGGTTCGGGAGGCTACAAGTAAAAGGTCGGAGGTCATGGATCCAACTGTTGTCCACCACTGCGCTAGAGACTGTATTCTTTCTATCCCTGCACTCTTTCTTCTTTGCTCCTATTGTCAGATACCGACAGCTTGCCGCAGAATGACTGCAGCTCATACATTGACTGTGGTTGGTCTATGTGTGTAGTGGCTCTGTGTTGGGGAAACAGGGAAAACAGGCCTTGATTCCACTGCCAACTCCAATATTATCTTATTTGAAATGAGATTCTCCTTTCGCCAATGGTAATGATGTAGATGATTATAGCTCCTCTTACTTCAAACCTTAAACGTACAACAAGTAACCCATTCTACTGTTGTAATCTTTATATTATGCTCCATGAACTCACACAGGTGAGCTAATTGGCAATGTATTTGTTGCAGCTAGAGTCTGGAAACAAACATTGATTGTCAAGAGCATAATACTACATTGCTTTTCATTGATATCTAATCTATTTAATAGCAGCAATTGATTGGCATCATATTAATAGATGTTCCATACCGGGTGTGTTGTGTAACTAGTGTCAGTCTGGCAGAGGAGGCTTTGTTATACACTTACATCATCTTAGCTTGAGCTAGAAAAGTCATTAACCACTTGCCTGGCGCTAACGTATGTAATGTGACCCCAGCAAGGAGTCCGTCACCTGGCTTGGTCACATCAAATAGGTCTGGTCCGGCTGCTGTGTCCCCCATTTTAAATAGAGGAAATCCATTCTGCACAAGTGCAAAACAGACTGTCTCCTATTGCAAAGGCCCCCTGGGAGTGATGCAGTGGTCTCTGACCACCAACATCACTCCCGGCATCGCGCTCCAGAATGCCTTGCGTGTGTCTTTCTGAGGCGCATGGGCCTGAAATAAAAGTGCTGTGAGGGGAACGTCCCCAGTATGTGTGAATGCCAAATTGTTTCCTCACAAATAAATGCCCGCTCTAATATATATTGTAAACGCCTGCAGATCTTATTACCATGTGCCATGAATGTGCACTATACACAGCAAAACACTGCATCCCATTAGAGAAAACAATACACCCACACATTATCTGAGTTCCAAAGCTCATTGATCTATATATTTGTTATTAAAAGGATATGAATTCAATATATTACAAAGTACAGTATACCTATAGTTACATGGTTACACTCACACAGTAAGCAGTTAAAACATACAGTTACATACAGTTACAGTTACATGCCAGCATACAATACCATTCCCTCAATGTATCTTATATCTCTCTCTCTCTGTAAAGTAATGCTGGGACTCCATCTTCCTCTGAGACCTGGTCAGCAGTGTGTTATCTAGTTTCTGGGGAGGGGACTCTCTCTCATTCATGATGAGTCACTAGTCTCTTTGTATGTGCTAATCAGGTTCAGCCTTGAAGACATCCCAAGGGGCTGACCTGAGCTTCCTGTCCACTGTCCTAATAAGAGTGATTTTTAGCTTTCATACATATAATCATAATTATTTGTTGCAATGTCCTACAACTTAATAACAAGTATCAAATTAATCTACACATTAATCTGGTTGGTTCAATAGTAAACATGACCGGTCTATCTTGTTTCATTCAAATAATACACATACATGACATTACTTCATTATATATAATTTTAAATCATCATGATGTCTGGCGCTTGATACCACCACAATTATGTACTGCATGAAATAAGTGTCGAATCCATCTCTGTGGCATGTAAAAGCGTGTGTTACCATATATTGCTGTGCTTGCTGCGTGTATTTGCAAGTATAGCGACTTATATGTGTGTAGTTTGTATGTTCTTTTTATGTAATATTTTTTTTGACTTTGACAGTCCACCCTTTGGCAGCAAACAATAACTGCCATCAATTATTAACATAAGAAAAAAATATTTCATACAATAATCGGTGACCTAGACACAAGTATGTATGCATTTCACAAATCAAACACTTGGCTATATTTGGGGAAGACAGGGAGGAGGACGAGACATCCTCTATATGCACTCGGCGGTCACGGGACCACTGGTTGGGCGTGGGACAACATTCAACCTATAGAGTATGTTGGGACAGTGTTTTGGCCTATAATGTCTGATTTGCGATGAACATTTCATACATACATGTACCTACGTCTTTGTACACTGATGTTTGGATTCGATTGAGGTTCTGCTGGGTAGATGAAGAAGACACAAACAAATCATGACAGTGACATATAAAATTTTCATGATCTACATATTCCTATCATTTACTGAACATTGCTTCCATTTCTGGAACGTATGCTAGGTCTGTTTAATCATTGAACAAGGGTTATAAGTAGTGTCCTTCCTAAATAACATAAACCTTCGGAGTTCGGGGAGAGCCACTCATAAACCTTTCTTCCACATATATTAATGAGCTCTTTATCTGCAATGTGTGAATAGCCATTGTCTGATTGTTCCTGATTACCTCTGAACTCCATAACTACTAGAACTTTGATTTTTCTCTGACTTTAACAAACTGATCGGCTAATCCTGGGATCCTATAAGGAGATCACTCCTTCCTACAGAACCAGTTCCAGTCCCACACTCGACTCCTCATAAAAAAAACCTCGCAAAAATAGAATATCCTGAAAGAAAATGTTTGTCAGCGGGAAAGAGAGAAAAGAGAAATAGAACAAAACAACTCTTGTTCATAACAAATCAATTACAATGACTGGTCTTTCTGCAGTCCTTTAGTACGCTCAGGTAGTGTTCAACAGTGCCGCCTCTCAGTCTTCACGGAACAGAGTCTTTGGTGATACATTTGCGATCTCTTTGCCTTGCTCTTTGAACACACAGTTCACTTGGAACACACAGTTTACTTTGCTCTCCACCTTGCTCTTTGAACACACAGTTCACTTAGAACACACAAACTCGATGAATGTGAGCAATAAACTACTTTGTCACGAGTTCTCTCCGGGTCAGCGACCTTCTTGCAGTGGGACAAGTGGACCCAAGTCTCTCTTTCGGCGACCTTTAGTGCTGTCAACAACACTTGGTATGGTCCTTCCCACCTGTCTATTAGGAAACCTGAGTGTAAGAACAATCACACAGTCTCTTGGTTCATAATCAAGACAATTAGTATTTGGCATACCAGCAATCAACAGTTTCAAGTTCTTTTGTCAAGTTCTCAAATGCTGGCTCATCTCAATAAAGTACTGTACTGTCACCTCATTGGTGTATTTCTGATCATTGTGCGGATCAATCATGACATGAGGTTGTCTTCCAAAAACAACCCAAAAACACAAATACCAAAACAAAAACAAAATTCGAAGAGGGTGATTCGTTAAGTGATGATCTGGGAGTGGTTCCGAAGCTACATAATACTAGTGGCAGTATCTATGATCACAATAGTACAATTTCAAACTTTGCTTTTACTTCTAGGGGTACCATTATCTACACACAAATTTCTGCGCAATTTTTCTTTGCGGTAACCACAGCAGCATCCGTGGTGGCAGGAAATGCATCTACCCAGTTTGAGAAAACATCAGTGCACACCAACACATAACAATAATTCCTAAAGGGTGTTAACTGTACGAAGTCGACTTGTATTTCCTGAACAGATCCGTCTGCAGGAGGGATATGGGATGGCTCTGTTGGTATTGCTTTACCAATATTTTCCTCAAGCAAGCAAGACAGGTCATTGCTCTCTTACCTGCATGAGAATAGAATCCTGGCGCACACCAGTAGGCTCTCATCAGCCTGCACCTACCCTCTTTGCCTAGATGAGTCAGACCGTGTGCCACCTCAGCTAGACTTGGAAGGTATGCTCTGGGGGCTACTGGCTTACCGTGTCCACCTGCCCACAGTCCTGAGGACTCCTGGCCATACCCCTTTGTCCTCCAGACTGCCTTTTCCTGTAGGGAACACAATTTTTTGTATCTTAATTTAACTATCGTGTGTTTGCAGTGTAGAGTACCATGAGCATATCTCCAAAAAAAAAATATATATATATATATATCTAGAGGAGAGAAAGAAGAAGAAAATGAAAAAGAAAATGTCAGGTTTGCCATTCACCAACAGGCATATCAGTGTCTATACAAAATTTCCCTTCACCAGTATTCCCATTCTCCACCCTTTGTGCATGACAAGGCACACGGCAGTAATACTGGTGTCATCGTGCTGTTGAGATATACTGGGTTTGGGCAGAACTCTGAAGGACCTAGGCATGTGGAGTTTGAATTGTACTTGGATCCATGTATTGTACCACCCTGTGTGAACGCAAAAGATGAAGAGGAAACTGTAGAGAAACAGAATAGAGGTTGGTGACAGATGAGTTTGTAGAGGTGAAGAAGATTTTATAAAAATTTGACAACTGGATTGGGCACTACGGGGAGGTGATTCTCTACTTGGTCTATACCCCTAAAAAAAAATTCTGTGTGTCTTATCTCTACTGGGACTATACCAGCCATCAATCCAGTGTCCTGTCCATCCTAAGTTCATAGGGAACCCGGTATCTGTGAGATAATTTCCTCTACCTGTGATGGACATGCATCTAGAACAGCAGAATGCGACATTAGTCTTCAAGTTTTGTCAAAGGGTAATGTTGCATTTATTTTGTTCTTCCCATTAGCCGAATCTGTGTTTTCTATATGGCTTATGATTCCTTACTATATGTCCCTTGGTCCCGTCTATGTGTTTAATAATGTGGCTTGTGTTTTCTGTCTAGGGGATCTATATTAACTATGTGTCCTACTACTCCTATAATCTCTGGCAAAATGCCCTTCCTTCCTACAAGTGTAACATATTATTGACCATTAGGGATCTGGGGTTTGGACTGATGGGTCTTTCCTGTATGTGCCTGTATACTTACCGTCCTCAACCTCTCCACCTGTTGTTCTCGGCGCCTAGCACTATTCTTGTGATGTTCAATAGCACACTATCTAAGATTAGCTACTGTGACCCCTTTCCAATTTTGCAAAGAAGTCTGCACCCTGACACTCAATACCTTATTGAGCCCGTCCATTTGCACAGAGACAGCCACCTCCCATTTGCCGAATTAGTGTTTACCAGTGGTCTTATCCAGAAGGAGAGTTTTCTGTTACTGCAAGAGACAAAAACAAAAAAAAGTTTAACAAGCTTCTAGGTCATGCAAAGTATTTCATTCAATCCTTCTCATCCCGTATTAAGGGTCTGTACATGGTCCAACAAACATTTCCGAGCTCATCTTTACTAGGGGCATTACTTCTTATATGGTAACTGAAAGAAATACCCGGGGGTTACCTTGTCTCTGTCCGCTTTCCTACTGGCAAATACTAATGTGCGGACAGGTTTTTTTCTCCATTTCTGACGTTACTTTCTTGATTTTATTTTTTTTGTTTGTTTTTTGTTTTACTATACAGGTTGAGTATCCCATATCCATATATTCCGAAATACGGAATATTCCGAATTACGGACTTTTTTGAGTGAGAGTGAGATAGTGAAACCTTTGTTTTTTGATGGCTCAATGTACACAAACTTTGTTTAATACACAAAGTTATTAAAAATACTGTATTAAATGACCTTCAGGCTGTGTATATAAGGTGTATATGAAACATAAATGAATTGTGTGAATGTAGACACACTTTGTTTAGTGCACAAAGTTATAAAAAATATTGGCTAAAATTACCTTCAGGCTGTGTGTATAAGGTATATATGTAACATAATTGCATTATGTGCTTAGATTTAGGTCCCATCACCATGATATCTCATTATGGTATGCAATTATTCCAAAATACGGAAAAATCCGATATCCAAAATACCTCTGGTCCCAAGCATTTTGGATAAGGGATACTCAACCTGTATATGTACACGAATGATACCATACTTACCTGTTCCACTGGTCTCAGCCACTTCCCCCACAGGCTACTGCTCTTCTTTTACCGGTTGGATACTCCTCTGGGTGCATGAGAAATGGCTGAAAACAATCAGGTCACCTTCTCCTCCTAAATAAAACTTCAACATTCATTAGTACATATATAGGTTACAGTCATATTTTTCATATTTTTATCATTTTCTATAGTTTGTATGCTGGCCGTAACTGCTTCCACATCTACATATGGCGGTGTACTTGCATTCTCTTTTTTTTCTTCCTACTTGTTTATTGTTGCTACAAGTTCAAACAGTTCTTATATTCCATTCTTGTCTTATATGACTTTGGTTAGACATACCACCTGCAATACCTTAGGATCAAACTCACCAACCCCTCTTGCTGCCACAGGTTTAAACAATTTGTATGTCTGACCCTTTGTTTTTGGGATTTTTTCAGACATATCCTTATCCTTAAGTTCTGCAATACCTCTGGTTCAAAGCTGCTCACCTTAGGGAATGGTACCCTATCTTTGTCAGTCATACGTTCCCATTCAGACAAGAAGTCTTCAGCATGTGGACCATATTTCCCACACATAAAACTTCGCTGACCCCCTGGGCAGCGGCTCTTCAACCTGAACCCCGGTTAAACGTCCCTTACTTGAGCAACTGGCTCCCATAATTGTGGGCATTTTCCCACAAACACCAAAATACTCAATATAAGGTGACGGTGAAAGTTCTCTGAGTGCTCTTCACCTGCTCACGCCCACGTTGGCCAGTACTTCCATACACTGTCGATAGCGAAGGCAATGTACCCAACTTAGGGCCCCTATTGACCTATATTTACTGGAAGTTTTTAGGAATAACTTAACCTTTCCAGTAAAGTATCTGTCGTTGGAGATTTTCCTGAGAGAGACCAGCGAAAACTCCCTATGCGCTTTATTATACACAAATCACGCTTGCGTATGCTCTATACAGCGCTAATGATACCGCGATTTTACGCAAAAGCTCGTAAAAAGGATATCACGTTGCGCTATATATCGCACCCACAAACGCGCATTCCAATCGCACAGCATATAGGTACTTGTTACTTATCTGCCGTACGACCACTGGAATCGAATCACAAGCTGCGAAACCTCAGCCGGAGCGTATAAAAAACTATATGGGTCACAACACAATTCACAATTCCCTACCATGCTCCTGTGTAAGTCTCCTCACGACTTACGTATTAAACCTTATACTAACGTGAGTCAGCCGCCTCACGCCACCAAGCCTCCACTCACTCGGTGTACCACACGACGGGATCCCGAATTCCCTGGGTTCGAATATCCACTCACTCCTACGTTCGCTCACTCAAATACACTTTGGTTTTTCTGTACAGAAAATTTCAATTCATTCAGATAGGCAGCTTTACCCCAGAGGCAATACAGTTTTTAAACTAAATTTAGAGTAACCTGCTTTTGAAATCTGATAGTTATGTGCTATTGTATTAAATGTCTACTATCCCACCTTTGAACTAAACGACACTATTGTATAATTTGTACTCAGCGTCCGCATTCTTACGCACTTTGCGTAAACACGCAACCGTGCGTGTCTCTTGCGCTGCGTGCGCAGTCCTTTACTTTGTCCGAGATACGTGTATAAAACCCTGCGTCCGCAATAAAACAAATCACACAGCTCTAAGTATAAATGTGAACAATACTAATTACTATTGCCCACTAGACACAACTTGTTCTGTATAAACTTTTATGCAGACCTGCGTTTGTGTCTTTACGCTTACTTCCTTAAAATACTGTTATTTCAAATTTACCTATATAGCAACAAATGTATCCTATTTCACACAGATCTATAATGACTCTAGCAATAATCAATAATTTAAATGATATGATTCAGATTTGATAGCTATCTTGCAGAACATACACTGATATAAATATACACATAATTATAATATTATATATATATATATATATATATATATATACCACTTGACTCTCATAGAACCCCCACACAGTACACACATACTGAATGAATGCATTTCCTTCAAAGTCTCTAATTTGCATATCAACAGAGGTTCATATGCCTGTTCAAGAGGGTAGTGGGACAGGTTAATTAACATTTCAATGGCTATCCTAAACTAGCAAGCAGATTTAACTAAATCCTGGAGGAAAAAGAAAAAAAAACTTTGTTTATATCTGTGTGTAATTCTTACATCAAGTATTCATCTCACTATTAATTCTCATTAGGCCGAATTGAAACCATTTGTAATTGACTATGGCATGGGTTGAATAAATGCATTGGTAACTCATAAATGGTGTTTGATGTGACCAAGGAAAGTTGATTGTTCTGAGCAGAGTGAAAATCAGCTATTTAGAAAATGACCTTCCTAAGATGGCCACTGCTCCTCCCACTTCCACATCCATGAGGATTACACAAAATGGTGGCCAGGCCATGTGGCTAGTCCAAAATGGAGGACAGACCATGCGGCTTCCTTTGTCCCAAAGAAATCACATTATACAAGCACCAGAAGTTATTTTAGGCCTGAGTTAAAAAAAAAACTATATCAAGGCTATGCAGCAACTTTTAAACCTACTTAACAGATAAACAATCCAATCTGAATCAAACACAATATGACTTATTTGAACCTTGTTTTGCAACAATAAAACTACATTTTAGCATCTTAAATATTATGAGAAACGCATTGTCCCTTGAAATTTCATATCATTGGCTTACTGATAACACAACAATACATTAACGTGGATGTTATTTTCATCAGCTTCGCGATGCATCCATCGGAGCCGGTCAATTACAGCCGCGTTTGTAATGTACAGTGCATCATTAAGACCCTGATATTTTGGATGAGCCCCCATCTGTGAATGCCAAATTGTTTCCTCACAAATATGTAAAATGCCAGCTCTAATATATATTGTAAATGCCTGCACATCTTATTACCATGTGCCATCAATGTGCACTATACATAGCAAAACACTGCATCCCATAAGAGAAAACAATACACCCACACATTATCTGAGTTCCAAAGCTCATTGATGTATATATTTGTTATTAAAAGGATATGGATTCAATATATTACAAAGTACAGTATACCTATAGTTACATGGTTACACTCACACAGTAAGCAGTTAAAACATACAGTTACATACAGTTACAGTTACATGCCAGCATACAATACCATTTCCTCAATGTATCTTATCTCTCTCTCTCTCTCTCTCTGTACAGTAATGCTGGGACTCCATCTTCCTCTGTGACCAAAACAGGAACTAACCTCCTGTGTGGTCAGCAGTGTATTATCTAGTTTCTGGAGGAGGGGACTCTCTCTCATTCATGATGAGTCACTAGTCTCTTTGTATGTGCTAATCAGGTTCAGCCTTGAAGACATCCAAAGGGGCTGGCCTGAGCTTCCTGTCCACTGTCCTAATAAGAGTGATTTTTTAGCTTTCATACATATAATCATAATTATTTGTTGCAATGTCCTACAACTTAATAACAAGTATCAAATTAATCTACACATTAATCTGGTTGCTTCAATAGTAAACATGACCGGTCTATCTTGTTTCGTTCAAATAATACACATACATGACATTACTTCATTATATATAATTTTAAATCATCATGATGTCTGGCGCTTGATACCACCACAATTATGTACTGCATGAAATAAGTGTTGAATCCATCTCTGTGGCATGTCCATGTAAATGCGTGTGTTACCATATATTGCTGTGCTTGCTGCGCGTATTTGCAAGTATAGCGACTTATATGTGTGTAGTTTGTATGTTCTTTCTATGTAATTTTTTTTTTACTTTGATACATGTCTATGCTGTTCTCTGCGTGCCCCACGCACCACTGTGCTATCTTTGCAATAAGGTGAGGGGGCGGGAGTATACAGGGAAAGCGGGGTGATCCCTAAGTTGACATGAGAGGGGGATATGGGAGGCCCCATAAATAGATATCACTAGCTGGGGGAGGGGGGGATTATATAATAAGAAAAAAAAGGACACACATAGGGACACATGGGGGATTACCTTATTACCAAGCTTATTTGAAAAAAAACAAAACACCCCACTGTTTCTGATTGGATTTTCTCAAAAATTGTCAGTTAACTAGTTAAAAGTGTATTATATTGGGTTGGGGGTGGAAGACTGGCGCTGGGAATCCCGGCGGGGGGCTTGGGGGCAGGTGCAACAAAGACCCTTGCGGGCTTGCTGCACTTGCCACGCAGCGGGCTCGGGGTGTCGTGGAATAGTCCCTGTTAGTCGGCATGCTGACTGTCAGGCATTTGATCGCTTGGGATCCCGGCGTCAGCATGGTGACTGCCGGGATCCCAAGCACTGGTCACATGACCGCATCCCTGTTATATTACATTAATCACCAGCCATTTTGCATCTGACATTATATAAATAATTTTAGATCGAATCCAAATATACCATCAGAAATTTGACATCACAAAAGGTTTTTGTGATATTTTGAAAAATGTTAATAAAAAAATTAAAGTATTTTATCACAGTACGTGCTCCCTTCTGCCTGAGCTATGGGGTACGCATCCTGCAAGACTCCTCTATGTCATCAGAATCCCTCTCCTCATCTTCCTCATTTCCATCCATGTGCTGGTCCTGGGGCAGAACCCTCCTCTGGATGCCATGTTGGATTGCTGGCTCCTGTAGTATCTATTGTCACGATCCGGGTACTGAGACACCATTTTCTACCCATTAGGTGTCTCCTGAGGTTGGCTCAGCGGGCCAGGGCCGGGCTTTAGCTATGGTTATTGCTCGCAGCGCTGGTTTCAGTGGCCGCCTCGGTATATGTACTCACGGAGGTGCGGCGCTCTCAGCCCAGTCGCGCCGTCACCACCACGCCTGTGGTCCTATCCTGGATGTGCGTCCTCCATGTGTCTCTGCTGCCGCTTATGTCCCTGTGGCCTCTGTGCGCGTGAAGTTCTGCTGCTGCGGCCTCCGTCGCCATTGTTACACATGCTTCACAGTACTTAATTCCCCTTCAGTCCCTGTCTATGGGTACAGCCATGATGGACTGTAGTCACATGTCATTATTCCACCTATCCTCAGTGCTGCTGGAGCCCAGGTATTATGGTCAGCCAATCCCTGCAGTTCATCTGGCATAAATATCCTGTCTCCACACCCAGAAGGTTGTCAGTGCTTCCTTTGTCTATCCTGTGAATACAGTGTGCAGTTCACTGTGGACTTCTCCTGCAGTTCAGCCTGACTCCCTGATGGTTTCCTTTTGCGGTGTTGTTCCAGCTCTCCGGTGTTTAAGCCCTGTGGTGCAGCCTGTCATCTTTGCTCCCGCACCCAGTGCTAACTAAAGGGTTATGTTCTGGCTTTCCAGTAGCCACTCTCCAGTTACCCTCTGTGTTCCTGCGAACCCCAGCTTCTTCTAAAGCTCTCCTGCAAACCCCAGCTTCTTCTACAGCTCTCCTGCGAACCCCAGCTTCGCCTACAGATTTCCTGCGAACCCCAGCTTCGCCTACACTTTTTCCACGAACCCCAGCTTCATTTATTATTTACCTGAGCACCCCAGTATTATTTACAGTTCACCTGCTACTCCCAACTTCACGTTATACCTCACCTGGGCTCCCAAGTACTGGACTTTCACACTCATTCCGGATTATTGATCCTAACCAGCTGTATTATATTCACCTGTGACTTTTGTTTATTTCATTGCACCTTATATGACTTTTTATTTAATAAATATCCTCAAAGATATTCCAGTTGTCGTGGTCACACCTTCGGGCACTTACTGCTACTGTCTGACGTATGTCTAAGAGTCCACTCACTCCTCCTAAATTCAGGTACCCGTCAGCCCCTATAACTGAGGCTTCCAGCCAGTGGCGTAAGTTCGTCCAAGTTGCCCGGAGGCAAGATAAATATTGGTGCCCCCCTATTTCCTATAATAAGATAAATAAATGTATGTATGTATGTATGTATGTATGTATGTATGTATGTATGTATGTGTGCTTGCGTATTTGTGTGTGTGTGTGTGTGTGTGTGTGTGTGTGTGTGTCTGTGTGTGTGTGGAGTGTTCTGAAAAAAATGTATATACTGTATTTATACATTTAATTGTCTTTTATTTTAAATCACACATTTCTTAGCAGTCATACCCAGGATTAGAACCCATGACCTGTTACACTGACAGCAGACACTTTACTGATAGAGTTATTTGCTCCTGTATGGGAAGCATGAAAATTCTAACTATATGAAGTTACGTGTAATTGTCAGAGAAGTATCTTCATATAGTTACAATTCTCATATTTCTTATACAAGAGCAAACAGCTTCATCAGTAAGGTGTCTGCTTCCAGTGTAATAGGTCGTGGTTTCTAATCCTGGGTGTGACCCTTGTAAAATGTGTATATACAGTATAATAAAGAAGGTGTGATTTGTAAGGTGCAGGGACCATTGAGGAAGTCGGCCACTGAAAAGACAGTGACAGATATCAATTAACTTAATTCAATGGTGTCACAGAATGGGAGGAGAGGTGCCCCCCTTCAGAGCAGGAGCCCGGCGGCAGATGACTCCGTTGCCTCCCAGAGTTCTGCCTCTGCTTCCAGCTACCTTCACCAGCCCTCAGTTGTGACACCTATGTTGCTGGAGAGAAAAATATCAAGTACACTCCATTGGATGAGCTGTATAAAATCATTTTACCTCCACTTGACATTAAGTTGGGCCTAATGAAGAATTTTGTGAAAGCTCTAGATAAAGAAGGGTAGGCTTTCAGTTATCTGAAGGAAAGGTTTCCAAAGTGAAGCAAAGCTAAAAGAAGGCATACAGTATTGGTTGGCCCCCAAATAAGGAAACTGCTTACCAGTGAAATATTAAAAACTAAAGTGATGGGCATAGAGGGGTACATTTACTAAGCAGTGATAAGAGCGGATAAGTGAGCCAGTGGAGAAGTTGCCCATGGTAACCAATCAGCACTGA